>NW_027643726.1:125000-135000 GCF_032717465.1 Coenobita brevimanus | reverse complement strand
GGCAGTATGAGTTGCTATCTTGTGGAGGGAGGGTGATTGATGAACGCTCGTGTTTATTATTATTATTATTATTATTATTTTGCGGGCGTGTAGAGACGAAAAGGAGTATGTAACAGTCGAACCCAGATCTGTGTGACTTGCAGGGGGAGTGTCTGTGTGTTTTTCCGTGTTTTTTTGTGCTTGTAAAGGGAACAGAAATATTACAAGAGTTTTTCTCGTGTGTTTTTCTGTGTTTTAGCGCGTGTGTGGAGACGAAAAGGAATATTATCAGTCAACCCAGATCTGTGGCACTTGTAGTGGCAGCGGCTGGGTGTTTGGCCGTGTTTTTTTCTGTGTTTTTCCGCCTGTGAAGAGAAGAGGAATATTGGAAGACGAAGGAAGTGTTTTAGTGAAGTGCTATTGGAGAGAGACAGCGAGGGGAGCGATGTGACCAGAAAACTAGTGCAAGGTAAGGAGAGAGAGAGAGAGAGAGAGAGAGAGAGAGAGAGAGAGAATTACTAAAGCTGTACAACTTTCCACGGCACTTCTTCGTGACTACCATCATATTAGAGAGAGAGAGAGAGAGAGAGAGAGAGAGAGAGAGAGAGAATTATTAAGGCTGTTCAACTTTCCACAGCACTTCTTCGTGACTACCATCATATTAGAGAGAGAGAGAGAGAGAGAGAGAGAGAGAATTTCGCAGGTTTTTTGTGCCGTGCTGTAGATGTAATAGGAGCTTCTTAACACCTTCTCCATAGCGATTTATTTTGCATATTACACCTACAAGCTTTTTTATTTAGGTCACCCATATAGTTTTCAGCAGTAATAGAAAACGGGATATCAAGGTAATATATGCAGAATGAGGCGCTATGAAAAAAGTGTTACGGATTATTTTAAAACTACTAATGTGACACAGCGGTGTGATTTTGTAAGTAACGTGTGTGTGTGTGTGTGTGTGTGTGTGTGTGTGTGTGTGTTGTAGTAGTAGTAGAAGTAGTAGCAGTAGTAGTAGTAGTAGAAATAGTAATGGTAGTTGTAGTAGTAGTAATAGTAGTAGTTGTAGTAGTAGTAATAGTAGTAGTTCTAGTAGTAGCTGTTGTTGTCATGGAAGTAGTAGCAGTATAGTAGTAGTAGTAGTAGTAGCCATTGTCTGTATCTATCTATTTATATCTATCTATCTACCTTTCTATCTATCTATACCTTTATTAGATTATAGATTAGCAGGAACATTAAACGACCAGGAATGAACTCAGGGATTAGGTGTGTGTGTGTGTGTGTGTGTGTGTGTGTGTGTGTGTATGTATGTGTGTGTGCGTGTGTGTGTATGTGTGTGTGTGTGTATGTGTGTGTATGTGTGTGTGTGTGTATGTGTGTGTGTGTGTATGTGTGTGTGTGTGTGTGTGTGTGGTCCAAAATTACCATCACATCCGCTTCTGTTTCACACTTTCTCACATTTACCTAACCCCCCCCCTCTCTCTCTCTCTCTCTCTCTCTCTCCAACCTTCCCCTTCCCCTCCCCTGCTACCTTCCCCTCCCCCTTTCCCTAACCTGCTACCTCCCCCTCCCCTCCCTCTCTCCCCCTCCCCCAGCCCAGAAGCAGAATATGTCTTCATTCTATACGTCCCTCCTGCTCTCCCTCACCCACCTCCCCCTCCCTCTTACCTCCCTTCCCCTCTCTCACCCTCACCTCCCTTCCCCTCCCTCACCCTTACCTCCCTTCCTCTCTCTCTCTCTCTCTCTCTCTCTCTCTCTCTCTCTCTCTCTCATTTTCACTTCTTTCCTATATAATTTTCATTCCACATCTCCTGTCTTTTTCCTGTCTCTCCCATCTTTTTCCTGTCTTTTCTCTTTCCTCTATCATTTTCTCTATCTTTTTCCTATCTTTCCTTTCTTTTTCCTGTCTTTCCTTTCTTATTCCTGTCTGTTTCCTATCTTTTTCCTGTCTTTATCTTTTTCCTTCCGTGTTTTTTCCTGTCTTTATCTCTCTCCTGTCTTTTTCCTGTCTGTTTCCTGTCGTTCTTTATCTTTTTCCTGTCTTTATCTTTTCCTGTCTTTATCTTTTCCTGTCTTTCTCCTATCTTTTTCCTCTCTTTTTCCTGTCTTTTTCCTATCTTTTGCCTGTCTTCTTATAGGACTACATAATAGATAGATAGATAAATAGATAGATAGAGAGACAGATAGAAGCAGGAAGTCAAATGATGAGAAGGTGTTGTGTTTGCGAGAAGCGAGCAGCGCTAAACGCTTACACGGGGGAAAGCTGACGACAGCGGCCAGTAAGGAGATGATTCAGTTAGCTGTCAGCAGTCCTCTCGTGAGAAAGTTCTGTTGCCATGAGGAAGATACGTGACACACACACCCTACTACACGAGATTTTAGGAAAGAGAGTTTAGAAGGAGACAAGCGACCCTAGAGAGAGGTCGAGACGGAGATTAGCTTTAGAACAGAGAGAGAGAGAGAGAGATAGCGAGACAGGGAGGTAGCTACCCAGGACTTATACTATTATACCTGTTTAATATTTCCAAGACAAATAAAAATAGTCCCATACTATTCTTTACCTCTCCCGTCACTACATGACATCTGGTGGGGAAACTACTACAAGATATAAAAGCCGCTCGACCACAAGTCTAAAATATACTTCTCTACAATTAACTACAAAGTCTTTATGACATTTGGTAGCAGCGAACGTATACGAACCTCGTCTACGAATCAACATTAAATTCCTACAAAATATCAAGATTGACAACAACCAACAATATCAGCTCCTGCCCCTCCGTCTCCCAGATCATTACGCTGATGCAGAGGTCAAGAGATCACTCGACGCCTTGCAAGTAGCTTAACGACAAATCAGCAAATCTGCGGACATCGTCTCCGAATTAAAAGCAAATTTCTACAAAAGCAACCGAGACTACAAGGTTAGCTTCAGTTCTACAAAGTCTACAGCCATCTACAATCAACTACAGCCATCTACAATCAACTACAATTAACAACTCTACGTCGTCTGTATAATCTTCTACACGCACCTACAAGTAGCGGCGGTCTTCATCCCACACCGAATAAATCACTAGAGAAAAGGACAGAGAAAACTTCCACATAGAATAAAGGGAACAAACAAACGAAGAGTGAGACACGATTTACAACTCATCTTACTCACTCGTCTTCACTCAAGTTACTCATCGCTACTCATTCACTCACCACAGCTACCAGTGTGGGAAGCCGACGTCACCATGTGCTGAGATGACATCACAACGCGAGTCTGCCATGCCAAGCAACGTGTGACGGACACCAGGCACTTCTCACCCACTACTCATTACTCATTATTCACATAGCTCCTACTCATATTCACTTATTTTCACAGTTAAGTTGGAAATTCGACGTTCTATGTTGAGGTTTGCCTGGGACAGCCGTTAACCACTACAAATACCAGGCCATGGAGTTTCCTGAGTAATATCGTCCATCAACACACCACTAGAATTATCAAGAGATCTTCAATCAAACCTGTATTTTCTTCCGAGATCGACTTTTGTATCGACACACCTCTACGATCTGTATCAAGTGGGTAAAATTATACTTGCTCATTTCTTCTCAGTGCTAAAATTAGCTATATTCAACTTATTTAATCATCTAGTTTGCTAGGACATAAATAAACAAGAGGCGTATTTCATAACATCATATCTTAATGACAGGAATATTTTCGCAACCACCCACGTTAATACCAGATGACACACAAATTGCCACAACATCAGACTCACAATTAAGAGACAGCCCACCCATTGTACAACCCACACCACACGTTATAGATAAGGAAACAAATACGGGAGTTTCGGATGATGAGTGGGAAACCCCTTCAGATGTTGAGAGTATCGACTTCGCAGCTGCCTTAAATACGTATGCCAATATACTTAACAGGGTTCACCGGTCCGGTCATACATATTCTACCATTCCCTCACATAACGATAAACTCGTACAAGTTGAATTAACAGGGCAATCATTAACTATGAATCAAGAAACAAATACTGCTGATCTAAAAACCACACCTCACGTTTTTGTGTATCACGAGGATAAGACTGCCCCAAAATTCTCTGGCACAGACAAGGATCGCATTGATGTCATTTCATTAATCAGTCAGTGCGAACAAATGTTCATCAAGCGCCACATACTAGATGAACAAGAGAAAATTGCTATTTTTTCATCTTGCATAAGCCAGGAAAGATGTCCAGCAAGCAATTTATTGCGCTCCGATAAGCTACATCGTGCTAGGACATATGATGAATTTAAAACTGAATTTCTGAAGAAATTTTCTGGAGGTATGAACTTCTTGCCAGGTATAATTCCAGAATTACATAAAATTGTAGATCTTGTAAGGGAGCACACTACAAACCATGTGCTCAGTGAAATAACTGCTGATGTCTCCACAATCAAGAGAACCCTATTAGCTACTCTGGAGAATTCTAAGTGGATAACAGATGATGGAAAGATGTCCCCAGACCTCGTCGTGGACATCATTGGTTATGTAGCTGCCTTGTGTAAATTACCTGATAGAACCCTTAAGATCGCCAAAACAATCGCGTACATCCCTGGAATGTGCTTACTAGACTTAATGAACGAGGTAGAGATGCAGTGCAGTAAAGCAGGTGTGGTCGACACACATGCACATTCTGGTAGAATCAGGGTACCTGAGACAGTATCAGCTGTGAAAACATCAACACCGACCCCAAACAGAGAACAAAATCGATCGCGACCTGAAATGAGGCAGTCCAAACAGACAAAGACGCCTAGACCTCGTTCCCACACGCCTTCCTACAGGCAGTTTCATAAGTTTTCGCGCAGCCCGAGCAGGTCTCGCGCTATAAACAACACTTTTTATGGGAAATCACCTCGTAGGTCACAGTCAAGGGATAGGTCCATTCTGTGTCATTACTGTGCAAAACCAGGACACACAAGGTATGAATGCTTTATCAAGGCAAAAGAGGATAATCAAAAGACACAAGGGTTTGGTCCTTACTGTAGGCATCATAGATACCAAGGGCACTGGACTAGTGATTGCAAAACAGTAGAAAAAATTGTGTCTATGTTCAAATCGGGGAAGACCAAGTCATGACAAAAAACGAACAAACATAAAAAAGAACAAGGTTAAACTTCACATAGGAGGCATGTTGGGAAATGAGTGTATCTTGATACCAGCTGTATGTGAGGATCAAAACGTTTCCTTATTTTTAGATACAGGCTCTCCAGTGAACTTAATAACACATGAAGAACTCAATAGAATTCTTAAAAATAAAAAGAAAGTAACTTTTCTGGATGAAGCTGATTTAGAATTAAACACAGTAGATGGTCAAGAGATTACAGTAAAAGGTATGATAAGATTAAATCTCAGTTTCACAGAAACTACAAGACCATTCTCTGCATTGTTCTATATCGTTGAAAACTTAGCAATTAAAGCTCATATGTTACTGGGCTTAAGATCCATGAGAACTGAGAACATAACTATACTCCCACAAATGAATGGAATAGACTTTGATAATGAATTTATAGAGGAAATACTTTCAGAGCCCTCACCGATTGGTAGAAGAGAGCCAAAAAGAATTGGTAATATTAAAGGCTTTAACAAACATACACAAACAGATGAGTGTATAGATCCACTTACACCAGCAACCCCATCCTCCAGAATTAGTGACTCAGATAACAGTACTGATTTATCAATTTTTCCAGCCCATCTCACTAATGATTTGGTTATACCACCTAATTCATACATGAAGGTTACCATAAAGAGCAAATTACGGAATAGTACTGTTCTTGTCTTAGAAGAATTATGTAAAGTAAAAGGATTGTCAGTAGAAAACGCATTATGTCATACGAACGACGAAGGGCTAACTCAGATATTCATTATTAATCACATGAATGGGGAAGTTCAGTTGAAGAAGGGAACTTGCATAGTTAATATTGAAAAATGTTTCGCCCCTGTGAAGGAAATAAATATTGGTGGAGTAACAAGTGAGATAAAATCTACGGATAGAGAAAGAATAAAAGAGAATTTAATTCACTCAGGTGAATTTGACGAAGAAAATGATTTGTTAACCCTGCTGGAAACACACAGGGACACCGTAGCCTTGCCCGGAGAACGATTAGGGTGTACTAACTTGATTAATCACATGATTAATGTGCACCCAGAAACACCACCAATTTTCGTACCAGCTTATCGCATACCACACTCCCAACGTACACTTGCTAATCAGTATGTCGATGAAATGTTAAAGCTTGGAATTATTGAGCCTTCAGTTTCTCCGTGGAACGCTCCCCTTTTCTTTGTGCCCAAGAGAAATGGAGAAATGCGTGCGGTAGTAGATTACCGTAAACTAAATAATCACACCATCCCAGACAGATTTCCCATGCCATTGCTAAGTGATGTTCTACAGAATACTGGTCCTGAGAATAATATATTCTCGACCATCGATCTCCTAAACGGATACTATCAGATTCCGGTATCTCAGGAGTCACGTAAATACACTGCCTTTTCAACAAACAGAGGCCATTATCAATATACAAGAATGCCAATGGGACTGAGGACAGCCCCTGGTACGTTCCAGCGTCTTATGAATTACGTATTGTCCGGAATTTTAGGACAAGGAATATTTGTTTATCTTGACGATATTATTATCGCAACGAAGAATATTAAGGATCATCTCAGGAAATTAGACTTACTCTTACAAAAGCTTAGTGATGCTGGATTAAAAATTAAACTTTCTAAATGCAAATTTTGCTTTAAGGAAATAAATTTCTTAGGCCACAAATTAAGCTCTGATGGTATTCACACCACTGATGACAAAATACAGGCAGTGAGAGATTTTCCTGAACCCACTACGACTGACGAAGTTAGACAATTTTTAGGTCTGGCTGGGTACTATAGGTCCTTCGTACCACAGTTCTCTCATATAGCCTTCCCTCTATTCCAACTACTCAAAAAAGATGCTGTATTCCAATGGGAAGAAGAACAAAAAAGGGCATTTAACAATCTAAAAATTAAACTAACGAATGCACCTTGTTTAGCATATCCAGATTACACGAAATCATTTCTTATTTGTACAGACGCATCAGTTAAAGGATTAGGGGCTGTACTGATGCAGGAAGATAAAAGAGGAAAGAATCAACCAATTGCATTTGCCAGCAGACAAACAAGAGGTGCGGAGAAAAATTATAGCACTACAGACTTAGAGGCACTTGCAGTGATTTTTGCATTACAAAAGTTTCGAGATTTGGTATATGGTTACGAAATCCACTTATTCACCGACCATAAACCACTGGTGGGTATGTTTAAAGAAAAACTCCTTTCTGGGAGGAGAGCAAGATGGAAATGTACAGTTGAAAACTACAATGTACAAATACATTATATACAAGGTAAAATGAATATAGTAGCTGACGCATTATCTAGGAACCCGAACACAATTCAGGTTGCGGCGTTAGATCTCAAAGGAAATATCCCAAACCACGAGGATATCGCAAAGGCACAAAGACTTGACCCAGTATGGTCAAAAGTAATATACAAGTTAGAAAGTGGAGATGACATACAATTACCCAAACTGCATGTCCCACTTGAACAATTCACAATGGTCAATAATACATTATACAAAATTAACTCTAAACAACCAAAACGCCAAAGAAATACTAACCAGTTGGTAGTACCTAATGACATGATACCCCAAGTATTACGAATGATACACGACAGCCCACATGCAGGACACCCTGGAAAGGATAAGACATTCAACCAAGCCCAGCTATTATATTACTGGCCTTCATTACGAAGAGATATACACAATCATATAGACAGATGCGAATCATGTGCGAAACACAAAGGATACCCAATCACACCTGCACCGATGGGTAATTACCCAGTACCACATCAGCCATGGGACGTTGTCGCTGTTGATTTACTCAAGATGCCATTATCATACAATAATAACCTATACTTATTCGTAGCAACGGATCATTTTTCCCGTTATGTCATTTTAGCTCCAATTAAAGATAAGACAGCAGAGACAGTAGCAAAGGCAATAACAGATAATGTAATATGTCGCTTTACTACCCCAAAGGTATTAATAAGTGATAATGGAGGAGAATTTAATTCTGAGATCTTACAAGAAATATGTAAACAATACAACATTAAAAAGGTTAACGTTTTGGCCTATCACCCAGCATCGAATGGGTTGGTAGAGAGACAAAATAAAAAGGTATTAGATGTGCTACGACACATTCTCAGTGAAAATTATGCAAGCTGGGATGATTGGATTCCCAGAGTAGAGGCCTCCATTAATGGGTCTATAAATAAATCCATTGGTGACACACCACATTTCATTATATATGGCACGGATAAAAAATTACCATATGAGCTCCTAGAAGGTGACAGCATGCCTATATACAATTACGATGATTACTCTAAACTCCGTTTACGTGAATTCCAGGACATACACAAAAGAGTGCAAAAACAATTAACGATGTCCAAGGAAGAAATGACGGAGGCATTTAACAAAAAGGCAAAAGATTCACCTATCAGCTTAGGAGACATTGTTTACGGAGTCATTCATACGAGAGACAATAAATTATCCCCTAAATTTGAGGGCCCATACAGAGTAATTAACATAAAGGCAAACAAAGTTTTAATTAAGTCACTTTCAAGTGGCGAGGAAAAACAAGTTCATATTGACCATTTAAAACGAGTTTCAAGGGAATTATCACATAATTATTCAGCCTCGGATACAACCGAACAGGTGAACGTACCTCAAGAAACCAAGCAAGAACACAACAATGATTACAAAAAGAAATTAAGGTCATATACCAAACAATCGAACATAGGTGCAACTATTCCACTGAAATCTACAGTACATCATTTACGGGAATTAAATATCGATTTAAACTCCTTCTATAATTGAAATAACAGCCAACCGTAACGCACATCATCACTATCATCAACCACAGCTTTATAGGAAATTAATAGATTTTTTTTTTTTTCGGTAGGTTACGATGAAGGGACTTATGCTATGGATTCTCCTATACATAGTAAGGGTATATGCGCACCTAGACCCCAAGCATATAGTACGACAAGGATGCCTCATAGCTCCAACAGCCACGACTACAATCGTCAAGGACGTCATGAGTACTGAAATAAGTCTAGATTACTTGTATGACTTACCTACTTATATAGAAAGACTTGCGACGCCGATGCGAACTCTGGACTTCAAGATAGGGAATTATGTTTCACAATCACATATCACCAAGGAAGTGGATGAAATGGTGAAGTTAGCGAAATGGAAACTAGAACAGGCGAAGTCAACTATGCTCGTCATGATCCAAGATCTCCCATCTTATGGAACAGAGGTGCTGAGCGACAGGAACAACATCACACGTACTCGCCAAAAGCGCGGTTTGTTCGATCTGGGCGGCGCAATTCTTGGGAACATCTTTGGATTGGCTACAGAGGATGACCTTAAAGAAATAAACAAAAAATTTAATAAGATAGCTCAGGTACTAACATACCAAGATAAATTCATCACAGGACAGAACTCAGCAATGAAAACAATTGTGAAAAATCTGAAACAAGCAGAAAACGTAGCTCTCGAGAGTATAGATAAAATAAATAACTTGGAGGGTAACGTTACCCTTTTCCAGCACTTCTCCATCATCACAGAACATATTGACACGATTCTACTACAATTAGAGAACACTAGAGATCATTTCAGGGCACTTATGCAAGGAATTTCGAATGCTGGTGATGGCAAGATCACAAATGACTTACTCCCAGTTCATGAGCTACGTCAGATAGTTAGTCAAGGCATACATAAACATAAATTGAAGCCATTGTTCCGCAGTAGGGAATTTATGCAATATTACCCGTACTTGGAAGCAACACTAACACCAACATCAGTGATAGTTCATGTACCATTCATCACGGAAGACCTGTTCACAGTATACCAAATACACCCCTTCCCCTATAGAAACAACAACACTTTAGTCATCATCAACATCAACACAG
>NW_027643726.1:115000-117500 GCF_032717465.1 Coenobita brevimanus | reverse complement strand
GAATTCTTTCATTCCCTGAACTGCATCTCTCTGGAACTCACTTCCCCAGAGTTGTTTCCCTCCAAACTTCAACCCACAGCTGTTCAAGTCCAACTGTTACAGATATTTTATGAATGGAGGACACCAGAAATATGGTGGATGGATTATTTTTTTTATTTGTTTTTCCTTCCTCTTATAAAAAATAAAATAAAATAAAATAAATTGCTTGGGAGCTGCCTTAACTGATGAGAATACAGGCCATGATTTAAAACTCTGGCTAAGCACTGAGTCAAGAGAAGAACATAACTGAGGATAACTGAAGAAGGTTGGCAGACAAAAGCACATAAACTGGCAGAACACAGCACATAAAGAACATAACTGAAGAAGGAGGCAGACACAAGCATATAAACACAGAATGACACTGACAGAACACAGCACATAAAGAACATAACTGAAGAAGGTTGGCAGACAAAAGCACATAAACTGGCAGAACACAGCACATAAAGAACATAACAGAAGAAGGAGGCAGACACAAGCACATAAACACAGAATGACACTGACAGAACACAGCACATAAAGAACATGAAAGTGTAGCTACAAAAACCTGCAAGAACAAAGAACGTAACTATGAACATACAAATTTAACTGCAAAAGACTGTGTGAGCTGGGATCAGGGCAATGAAATGGTGGGGGACAGGGCAACATGGAGGTGATTTGTTTGTGGCCACCCCTTACGGGATTAAGGTGTCTAGCAATAGATAGATAGACAGACAACAACAAACATGCATATGAAGGGAAAACTTAAGGTAGGTTAGTCCATGCTAGGCTGCTCCTGTAAGTAACTAATCTATAAGCGTAAGATGTAAATAGCAAAGAAAACTATCACACGAGTGGATGGCACAACCTACAAGAGGCCACATTATAAGTTGTATGGCAGGCACTGTAGCTCCTTTTTGTTAGTGATTTAGCTTCCTTTTTGCTACTCAGTATTCTCCTGCATCATTTTATTTATTAGGGGAAGAGGAAGGAGGAAACCAAGGATGAGATGGAGGGATGGAGTGGAGAGGTATATGAGAGGGGGATGTGAGCTGGGAGCAGAGCAGTGAAAAGGTGGGGGACAGGGCGACATGGAGGCGATTTGTTTGTAGCCACCTCTTACGGGATTGGGGCGTCTGGCAATAGATAGACAGATAGATAGATTACTTACATACAAAAGGATACTGAGATGCAATGAGAGTGAATCACAGAGATGTGTTAAGTCTGCAAAAGCCACTTGTGGTATGACTGTGGGTATAAAACTTATATTTCACATGATGGATATTTTATTTTTCACTGTGGGATAAAAAATGACAAGAGTTACACGTAATTAAACATTCCCTACCATTCTTACACAACTGCAGTCAACTAACATTCTTACACAATTGCTCAGACATCTAACATTCTCACACAGTTACTCAGACATCTAACATTCTTACACAATTGCTCAGACATCTAACATTCTTACACAACTGCAGTCCTCTAACATTCTCACACAATTGCTCAGACATCTAACATTCTCACACAATTGCTCAGACATCTAACATTCTCACACAATTGCTCAGACATCTAACATTCTCACACAATTGCTCAGACATCTAACATTCTCACACAATTGCTCAGACATCTAACATTCTCACACACTTGCAGTCATTTAACTCTTCAGGGGGAATTAAAAACTGTTCAGTGGGGGTTAAAAAATAAACATTCCTACGTTATTTATGCCTTGACGGCATACCTTCGGGATGGGACATTCACCTCTTGATATCTTAGGTGTGAGGCGCTTCATCTGCCACCGTCAGGCTGCATCAGATGGCACGGGTCTTCTTGGGCCGCAGATCCAGGGGCCTGACCTTCTGTGGGTGGAAAAGTCTGAGTTAATACTACATAGTTTTCAGCCAAAGGAATGGAACTGTTCCTACAACATAGAGAGTCACTGGCCTCTGGTTGCTTCTCCCCCCGCCCCCCCCCCACACACACACAGTGGAGCAATACTGGCAAATGGAATTTAATGTGGACAAGTGTCATGTAATTAAGTTTGGTAAATGTGGGAAAAGACCAGATTGGGATTATAAATTAGGAAGATCAACCCTACACATATCAGAAAGGCAGAAGGACCTAGGTGTGATTATCAATAACAGACTATCTCCGGCTGACCACATCAGTGAGAAGGTACGGAACATGTATACACTGCTTGCAAATATGAGAATAGCATTCACATACATAAATGAAGACATGCTAAGAAGGATAATAACATCATTCATCAGACCAACCCTGGAATATGCATCAGTAGTCTGGAGTCCTCATCCCAAAAAACACATAGACAAGATTGAAAAAGTACAAAGGGCCGCTACAAGATGGATACCAAGCTTAAGGGACCTAAGCTACGAAGAAAGACTAAATAAACTGAATCTACCAACACTACAGGAGAGAAGGAAAAGAGGTGACATGATAATGCTATATAAGTGCATATCAGGGAAGGAGA
>NW_027643726.1:87500-110000 GCF_032717465.1 Coenobita brevimanus | reverse complement strand
ACTATTCTGGCCACTGACAATGTACATGAACAGGTTGATGTGTTACCCTCAGTGTACACCACAAGTTTGTACAAATGTGCCCCGCTTGTTACTAGAGAAATACCACGTCCTGCTGCCCCTTGCATTACCCATGACATGTCCTGCCCCTTGCATTACCCATGACATGTCCTGCCCCTTGCATTACCCATGACATGTCCTGCCCCTTGCATTACCCAAGACATGTCCTGCCCCTTGCATTACCCATGACATGTCCTGCCCCTTGCATTACCCATGACATGTCCTGCCCCTTGCATTACCCATGACATGTCCTGCCCCTTGCATTACCCATGACATCTCCTGCCCCTTGCATTACCCATGACATGTCCTGCCCCTTGCATTACCCATGACATGTCCTGCCCCTTGCATTACCCATGACATGTCCTGCCCATTGCATTACTCATGACATGTCCTGCCCCTTGCATTACCCATGACATGTCCTGCCCCTTGTATTACCCATGACATGTCCTGCCCCTTGCATTACCCATGACATGTCCTGCCCCTTGCATTACTCATGACATTCGGTAAATAACACAAACACGGCATCACACACGCAGTCAATTAACACTAAACAGGTTCAACATGTCATTACAGGAAAGTTACAAGGATTTAAAGAAAAGAGCCAAATCACTTATTAATCAATCTATTAACCAATATTATCACAAAGGACTCAAACTCAAGAGGTAATACTTGTGCAACATGGACAATACTCCAAGACATAATACACAACAATAACAACTACAACAACAGCTCCTTTGATGATCCACAAAGTAACGCTGAAGAATTTATTTTTTCGCAAACGAAGGTAAAAGAACTTTTGAAAATATACCCAGGTGTCCTTGCCAACCAGTACCACCATAAATCTTGCATCTGAAAGACTTGTCATTGGTAATGGCACACTCAGCATGACACAATGCCCACCAGACACTGTTGGTGTTAACACTGTAATATTAACAATTAAACATTTACAAAATACTACATCTTATGGCTCAAACAATATTTCACTTCGTTTTACTAAGGATTCCCTCTTCATACTCGCATTTTATTTAACCCAGGCAATAGATTCTTCAGTTGTTACGGGTGTATTCCCTAATGCTTGTCGGGAGGCGGTGGCTGAATCGGTAGAGAGGCGGCCTGCAGTCCTAATGGACCCAGGATCGAATCTCGGCTGGGGCAGGGAACAATTTAAGGATTTGAATTTCCTAAAAGCAGACTTTCCTGATCTACCAGATGACCCGCCGACGTGTCGTAAAAATACCCCCGCTAATACCAGTACACCAGTCCTGTATGAGACAGCCCTAGCATGTATTCAATATGGATGGTGGGTGTTAGCGCCGAAGTGGTGACATGTGGAGGTGTAGGAGGACTACTGGGCCTCGGGATAGGTCACTGCCCCCGAGAAATAGGCCCTGAAGCCTTTGCCCTGAGTCGCACACGTAAAAAAAAAAAAAAAAAAAATGGTACAGTCACGCCTTTATATAAAAATGGGGACACTCAGGTCGTGAGCAATTACCCACCTATTTCACTGCTACCTGTTTTTTTGTAATATTATTGAAAAAATCGTCTCAACTCAACTAATAACAGTTCTCGAGTCAAACAAACTTCTCTCACAAACCCAACATGGCTTCCGTGCTAAGCTGTCCACAAATACAGCACTGACAGTTGTCACTGATAATATCCACCATAACATGCATCAATTACAACACTGACAGTTATCACAGATAATATCCACCATAATATGGATAATAAACATATCACTTTTAACTCTCTGTGATCTATCCAAAGCAATCAATAGTGTCAGCCATCCCATTCTTCCCAATAAACTCAATAAAGACAATGTTAATAACTTCTGGTTTGACAGCTTCCTTAACAGAACACAGTCTGTTCACATCCAAAACACCAAATCCTCCAAATCAAATGTCACTTATGGTGTACATCAAGGCTCAGTTCTTGGCCCTATACTATTCAATATATATGTGAACGATCTGTCAACAAATCTTAACGACTGTGTGTTAGTGCAATATGCTGATGACACTCAGTTTCTTCACAGTGGCAAACTAGCTTCTCTCCAGGATATATTGCACAAAGCAGAGCAAACACTGAATATGGCCAGGGAATATTTTCTTAAAGACGGTCTTCTTCTAAATACCAGTAACACACAATGTATCTTTTTAGATGCAGGCCAATGATCTCACTACCTAACACTACTGTTGGATTTGGAGACACAGCAGTTCAACCCAGCACTGATGTACAAAACTTAGGTATATATATGGATTGCTGCATGATCTTTGATGAACGTGTAAATGAACTTAACAAAAAAGTACTGGTCATATTAATATATATTAACAGGATAAAAGATGGCTTTGACAAAGACACTCGACACATCATAGTGCAGGCACTGGCCCTAAGTATGTGGCACTGCAGGCACTGGCCCTAAGTATGTGGCACTGCAGGCACTGGCCCTAAGTATCCTAAACTACGGCAGTGTAATATGTGGCACTGCAGTACATCTCAACTTTCACGTGTACACAAACTACACAATTTTACTGCTGAAGTTGTCGATGGAAAAGCCAGGAAGTCTGACCATGAACTGTACTGTACCATGTACTGTACTGTACCATGTACTGTACTGTACCATGTACTGTACTGTACCATGTGCTGTACTGTACCATGTACTGTACTGTACCATGTGCTGTACTGTACCATGTACTGTACTATACCATGTACTGTACTGTACCATGTCACTGCAATGTTAACACAACTGTAATGGCTAAACACACCAAGCAATATAAACTTGGACACAGCTGTCACAGTCTTCAATATCCAGCTAATCTCTACCCTGACTGTCTCCTGTCTTTTCCATCGCTGTCACAGTCTTCCAATATCCAGCCAATCTCTACCCTGACTGTCTCCTGTCTTTTCCATCGCTGTCACAGTCTTCCAATATCCAGCCAATCTCTACCCTGACTGTCTCCTGTCTTTTCCATCGGTACACAACATGACACAAAGTATTACTAGACACAAAAATAATCTGTTCGTTGCCAAGGTTAATACCGACTCAGGTGCAAGATCCTTAGCAGTAACACGGCCAAAGATATGCAACCACCTGCCAGAAAATGTTAAGGAATTACACAGTTTAAACATTTTCAAAAATAGACCTAACAGTCACTTACTAAACACCCTTCAATAATCTTACTGTATAACGCTATACAATAATAAACTAGTAAAATATGAGGCAAAAATGGGATATCATAATTCACAAACATAACTCTTTAAAACTTCAAATGTAATGACATTTGATAAATTGAGAATTGTACAGTACAATTACAGGTACTGTATACACTTTTGTATTATACTCCCTAACGTATCTACAGCAGTGCTGGGAACGCTTCTAATGAAAAGTAGCGGTGCTCCCATTCCCGTTACTTGCCGAAAAAGTAGTGGCGTTACTGGTTTCGCTACTTGATACGAAATGTAACGGCGCTGCCGCTCCCGCTACTTTGGATAAGAAAAAGGTACACGAAGGAATAGTTAACAAAAATCTGTGATATAGCAATACACTATATACTGTTTTGATAATATTAGTCAGTCTGAGTGGTTATGTTGTGTACCAGTAATGTCAGTATATACTTATAGTGAAAATAAAACATCATATACATGTCGGTGTCACTTTAATGAAACTTAGAGCCGAAGGTACAGGAAAAAGCTATTTACTGTATAATGTAACAAATGTTCTTTTACACTGTTACCTAGTATACCTACTGAAAGTAACATACGTAAGTAACAGGCAAAAAAATGTGGCCTACCATTGATACATATTATATAGATTTATTATATTTTCAATGATACTTATTTAAGATATATACGAAAACGAAAGTAAAAATGAAGTGGGCCTTTCTTTTAAAGGCTATTTATACAATAGCAATGTTTTTTTTTTATCATTACTTTAAACTGAAAGTAACATAGTGTTACGAAATAATAACGTAGTGAGTAAGAATTAGTCTGAAAGAGAGAGTGAGGGAGAGAGAGCAGGAGTTTGTGACGGTGATAGAGGCTTGTGTGTGTGTGTGTGTGTGTGTGTGTGTGTTAGCATTGCCTACATCTAGCTGACATCTTAAATGACAGAATTGACGAAAGTATTATTTTTCGTCATTAATAAATACATCCAAACCGTCGGCATATCTGTATGTACTCACGACTCCGGACCTGTATTCGTCGCGTGAGTAGCGAGCAGCGCGGTAACGCGTGAGTACAGCCAAAAAGTAGCGGCGCTCTCAGTTCCGCTACTGGCTAAAAAAAGTAATGGCGTTACCACCATCGCTATTAAAATAGTAGCGGCGCTATTCCCAGCTTTGATCTACAGTGTATAATCTTCACGTGTACACTTTGTACTATTATTGTGTATATAACTCATATTGTTATATGAATGACCACTGTTTGTGGAAATAAACATTATTATTATTATTATTATTATTATTATTATTATTATTATTATTGTACTCCCCTCCCTCCCTCATGCCTCCCTGCCTCCTGCCTGGCCTCACAGCTGCCAGCCAATCAGAGGGCGGCTGGTGCTAAGGGCAGAGGGAGGCGGACGCTGATTGGCTGAGCCAGTGTAAACACAGCCCCGGCAGCCATATTGCTCCGCCTACTGCCTCTTTACTATTGTCCTTTTCTCATTCTTTATCACCTTTTGTATCTACCCGCTGGTGTCTATTTATCTATTTGGATCTATCGTGAGTGTCTATTGGTGAGTTGAGGAGTTTGGGGAAGGGATAGATGGAATAAGGTTTGAAAATATGTGGGGATATTTGCAGCCCTGCGTATGGCAACACCGTGGTGAAGCCCCGCAACGCTGAGAGAGAGAGAGAGAGAGAGAGAGAGAGAGAGAGAGAGAGAGAGAGAGAATTAAGGGGGTCAGGTATGACAAGGGGAGAGAGAGAGAGAGAGAGAGAGAGAGAGAGAATTAAGGGGGTCAGGTATGACAAGGGGAGAGAGAGAGAGAGAGAGAGAGAGAGAGAGAGAGAATTAAGGGGGTCAGGTATGACAAGGGGAGAGAGAGAGAGAGAGAGAGAGAGAGAGAGAGAGAGAGAGAGAGAGAATTAAGGGGGTCAGGTATGATAAGGGGAGAGAGAGAGAGAGAGAGAGAGAGAATTAAGGGGGTCAGGTATGATAAGGGGAGAGAGAGAGAGAGAGAGAGAATAAAGGGGGTCAGGTATGATAAGGGGAGGGAGAGAGAGAGAGAGAGAATTAAGGGGGTCAGGTATGATAAGGGGGGAGAGAGAGAGAGAGAGAGAGAGAGAGAATTAAGGGGGTCAGGTATGATAAGGGGAGAGAGAGAGAGAGAGAGAGAGAGAGAGAGAGAGAGAGAGAATTAAGGGGGTCAGGTATGATAAGGGGAGAGAGAGAGAGAGAGAGAGAGAGAGAATTAAGGGGGTCAGGTATGATAAGGGGAGAGAGAGAGAGAGAGAGAGAGAGAGAGAATTAAGGGGGTCAGGTATGATAAGGGGAGAGAGAGAGAGAGAGAGAGAGAGAGAGAGAGAGAGAGAGAGAGAGAGAGAATTAAGGGGGTCAGGTATGATAAGGGGGGAGAGAGAGAGAGAGAATTAAAGGGGTCAGGTATGATAAGGGGAGAGAGAGAGAGAGAGAGAATTAAGGGGGTCAGGTATGATAAGGAGAGAGAGAGAGAGAGAGAGAGAGAGAGAGAGAGAGGACAAAGATTTTCCAAAGTGTTCACTGCACTTCTTCGTGACTAGCATCATATAGTGTTGATTTGCAATAGTTCTTTCACCTTAACTTGGCTCAAAAAGACAAGACTAAGGCCTTCCATAGTTTTCACTGCACTTCTTCGTGACTAGCATCAGTTAGTGTTGATGTGCTACAGGCCTTTCACCTTAACTTGGCTCAGATTTCCGTCCTTTTGCAGTTTATTGCACGTAGCTCACAGGCAAAGGACAATACGCTACTAAGCCTCTCTGTCCTTTCCATAGCACTTCTTCGTGACTAGCATCGTTCGGTGTTAATTTCTTCTTACAACTTAGCATTCAAGAGGAAGAAAGAGAAGAAGAATACGAAGAAGATGAGGAATGAGAAGAGCAAGAAGACGGAGAAGAGGAGGAATGAGAAGAGCAAGAAGACGGAGAAGAGGAGGAATGAGAAGAGCAAGAAGACGGAGAAGAGGAGGAATGAGAAGAGCAAGAAGACGAAGAAGATGAGGAATGAGAAGAGCAAGAAGACGGAGAAGAGGAGGAATGAGAAGAGCAAGAAGACGGAGAAGAGGAGGAATGAGAAGAGCAAGAAGACGGAGAAGAGGAGGAATGAGAAGAGCAAGAAGACGGAGAAGAGGAGGAATGAGAAGAGCAAGAAGACGGAGAAGTGGAGGAATGAGCGGAGAAGAGGAGGAATGAGAAGAGCAAGAAGACGGAGAAGAGGAGGAGGAAGAAGAGAAAAAGAGGCAGAAGAAGAAGACAGGGAAGAAGAGAAGGAAGAGGAAGAAAAGATGATGATGGTGACGATGATGATGATGATGATGATGATGATGATGATGATGATGATGATGATGGTGATGATGATGATGATGATGATGATGATGGTGACGATGATGATGATGATGATGATGGTGATGATGGTGATGATGATGATGATGATGATGATGATGATGATGATGATGATGATGATGATGATGATGATGATGGTGATGATGATGATGATGATGGTGACGATGATGATGATGATGATGATGATGATGATGGTGATGATGATGATGATGATGGTGATGATGATGATGATGATGATGATGATGATGGTGATGATGATGATGATGATGATGATGATGATGATGGTGACGATGATGATGATGATGATGATGATGATGATGATGATGATGATGATGATGATGATGATGATGGTGATGATGATGATGATGATGGTGACGATGATGATGATGATGATGATGATGATGATGGTGATGATGATGATGATGATGATGATGATGATGATGATGATGATGATGATGATGATGATGATGGTGATGATGATGATGATGATGGTGACGATGATGATGATGATGATGATGGTGATGATGATGATGATGATGATGGTGATGATGATGATGATGATGATGATGATGATGGTGATGATGATGATGATGATGATGATGATGATGGTGATGATGATGATGATGATGATGATGATGATGATGATGATGGTGACGATGATGATGATGATGATGATGATGATGATGATGATGGTGATGATGATGATGATGATGATGATGATGATGATGGTGATGATGATGATGATGGTGATGATGTTGATGATGATGATGATGATGGTGATGATGATGATGATGGTGATGACGATGATGGTGATGGTGATGGTGATGATGACGATGATGATGATGATGACGATGATGATGATGGTGATGATGATGATGATGATGATGATGGTGATGATGATGATGATGATGATGATGAAGATGATGATTGTGATGTGATGGTGATGATGATGATGGTGATGATGATGATGGTGATGATGGACTGCTACTACTACTACTGATGATGCTGTTGCTACTGCTACTACAACTGCTGCTACTACAACTACAACTACAACTACAACTACTACTACAACTACTATACTGTTTTTTTTTTTTTTTTTTTTTTTTTAAATCGAGGCAAAGATGCACTTGATAGGTTGGTGATGACTGAATGCAACATGTCCAAATAACATGGTATTTCTGAGAATTACTGGTAATTATTTGAAATACAATGATGTTCTTTGGATGTGTTGCATTCAGCCAAACATCACCAACCTGCTGAGTGCATCTTCTGATTAAAAAAAAAAAATCTACCACTGTTACTACTACAACTACCACTTTTAGAAATAATACAACCAGCAAATCAGCTGCATCCATTTGGGAATTATACCGTGCAGCTCAGCAGCCAGCCTCATAATACAGTTCACCATTGGAGTTGTAATGTGAAGGTTATCACTAACCATAATACAATCTGTTGGCCTCAAACACACCAGCCACTGTCCTTACCAACCATATGCCAACACTTTATCATCATTCATTCATTCATTCATCATCTAATCCTGTGTTGCCCCATGAGGAGCATAGGAGCCCGGGGCTAGGCAAATTAGTCCTCACATTTATGATGAGAATGACCAGCCTCACTCATCCCTGAGTGGCATTACGTGATCAGTACACCCTAACCATCCCTTGGATATAAACCTGCACAGGATCAATCCTATTGGAGCGCCTTAATTGCCCACTAAACCATCAGGCGCCATAATTTGGTTGTATGGTTACCACCCAGCATAGTAAATGGTTTCCTGGTGTACAGGAAACCATCTGGCTTGTTACGCAATGTATAGTCACCCGTGGACAGAAGGAAGAAGAATGAATGAAGGAAAAAATGACAGATGAGGAACGATAGAAAGAACAAAGGAAGAGAGGAATGGGCAGGCATCCGAGAACAGCACTACATCGAGTGAGTGGATGGGGAGTGCCCCCACCAACCACAAAAGACTTTATTACTACTATATTTTTTAGTATTACAGTGTCAACAAAAACTTTAATCTATTGGAGTTGCTGGTCAATGTGACTCAGTCACAGTAGCTTCGTAATCCATACCTGCCAGAGAGACAGGCCTGAGGGCTGATGGTCTTGTGCCCCTGAGGCATAGCAGTGCACACCTCACAAGGGAGTAGGACAGTTGACACCTCATCCAGGCCATAACGGAACTCTGACGTTGACGTTTCTTAGAAAGAATCTCTGCCAGTCTCGAGAGAATCTGCTCGCCTCTGGACCCGTCTCACCTGATGTTGTGAACACAAAGGCAGTGAATCCAACGTGGTGCACAAGTTAGATCCTTTCTTGATAGTTTTTTTTTTTTCTTGTTAATTGCTTTTGTGTGCAGCCTCGAGACACAGTTCACGACGACATGCTGCCATAGGATCAATTATCCTAATGTTGAAGAAAGCCCTCTGCCCACGTGTCCGCAAACCTGCAGCACTGACATCCACTCTGGCATCATTTGATGTGTTTGCTGTTCTGTGGGTGAAGTGCTCGCCGTCTAGGGGCAGCACAGCTGGCTCTGTGGTGACATCATGGCATATTTCCTGCAGCATTTTGGCAGTGACGTCGCGTACACACAGCCTGCCTTCTTGTGTGTATGTGCATGTGTGCGTGCGTGATTCGAAGCCAGAAATTCACAGTTGAAAGAGTTAAAAACAAAATGGCCATCGTGAGAGTCGAGTCACGGACTCTTACGGGCGAACACGAGACCAATGTAACGAACTGGCTTGGTCAACAGATGGCATTGTGGTCGCCGGTGTGTCGTCTGTTTGTTAACATACGTTGACAGGCGGGATGTGAGGGGGCGTGGCGGTACAAATAAACATGGCTCTAAACCCTGGACACCGCTGTGTTGTTTGTGGGAAAAACCCACTAACTGGAACTAACCTACGGTTTCGTTTCTTCCTAAAGGACTAAAAGGGGTGCGTAAAACAGATGTAACAAACTGTTATGAATGAATTTCGATCCAGAAAATGGATGGAGAAACCAAGTGCGGGACTCACCACCTAGAGCAGCAGTATCAAGGCAGCTCCTGTACCATGGCTCGTACCCAAGAGAATACAAGGCAGATTGAGGCAGCAGCAAACAACGGCATGGAATGTAGGGTTGTGGGACAGGTACGGTGGTACAACGTCAGGAAGGGGTACGGCTTCCTGACTCGTCGAGACACAGGGGGCGACGTTTTTATCCACCGATCGTCCATCGTAGCCCCCAACCCCGCCCACCCTGTGGACTCAGTTGCCGCTGGCGAGGTGGTGGAGCTCGTGGTGGAGCAGGGTATCAAGGGTCCTGCAGCTGCCTCAGTAACCGGCCCTGCAGGCCAGGTGGTGCGGGGCTCTCCCCACGCCCTCCCCTATCGTCGGCGCAGACGTTAGTGTCAGTCTCCATCTGCTACTCCTGCCTTCTTCCCTGCCTCTTCTGCCTCAACCATTGTCACCATGTGCATTGAGGTGGCCAAGGCTTTCTCAGGGGGAGATATGGCAGTTCTCGCCCAGCGCCTGCCCTCCATCTTCGAGGCTAATGGGCTCCCTGCCATACTGATCCCCGAATCTTTCTCTTCACCCGTGGTACAGAGGAGGCCTGGGAAGCGAGGTCCTAGACATCAGTATCGGTCAGGGCCTCCTGCGACCCCCACCACTCTGATCCCAAGGGTGCTGCAGCTACAGCCCTCCACTCCACCTACGAGGCTCCGGCTGGCGGGCCACTCCATCTCTCGTCGGTCTGCCCTTTCGCCACCTCCCGAGGTGCCCATGGAGACTGGGGATGCGGCTCCTTCTTTGCCGTCTGCGGCAGACAACCCTGCCGACCCTGTTTCTCCTGCGAAGCATGGCAAGGTGGAGTCTTCTCCAGCTGAGGGGCAGGCCTCTGCAAGTCGGAAGCCTTCACCTCTGGGTCGTCGCCTCACCTGGTCGGACTTTGCCTCACTCGACAGCTCAGGGCTGGATTCCTTAATGCACTACTTGCAGTCATATGAAGATGCTGCGCCAGAGATCGGCAGTGCAAAGGAGTACAGCAAGGGGGAGTTCCGGCAGGTCATGCTCTCCTTCAACGAGCTGCGCCAGGGCTCCCTTCAAGCTGTTACGGATATCAAGGAGGTGAAGATCCTTGGCAGCATCCTCCAGCATCTACAATATCATTCAAATTCTGACTTGGACTCCACCTCTAGTGGAGTGTAGCTCTTCATCTGTTTTCAGTGTGAGCTTTCGTAACATCCACCCAGTGCCTGTCCTCCCTTGATCATTCCTCTTTGTGCCTTAGTGTCTTCTCTTACCTAGTGACTTAATTTAACTGTTTATTTGTAACTTTGTCTTGTTTGGCCTAATACCCTTCGTGGTGGGTGATGGCCAATAAGCCTTAAAAAAAAAAAAAAAAAAAAAAAAAGACTCCACAGAGAGAGTGCATCAGTAAATTACGTCTACACAATTATTTAATCTTCTGTCACCATACTCTAAAATCACAGGTGTTTATTGATAAAGTGGACGGGCGTCTGAACCGATTGTGAGGCACGAGTGTTGTTGGCGTCACTTCATAATCTGGTGGTTAGATTTTGCTGGATTTCCCTCCATTGTCCTCCTTACTGCGATCTTGCCTTGTCCCCGCTGCACCCTCCAAAGGTATGCTGTTTGGCTTTACTAATTCTGTACTCGTTTTACTCTAACTTGACCTAAATTTTCCATCCCTCCAACCTGAATGCTGAGTTGTAGCAATAGATTAATACTAGATAATGTAAGTCACAAAAAAGTGGTATGGAAAGGGAGCCGTAGCGTTGTCCGTTTCTGCCAATGACCCATGTGAAGTAAGCTGCAAAAGGACGAAAATTTGGGTCACTTTAAGATGAAAAAATAATATACTGCGTGATACAATGATAATCTAGGACGCTGTGGAGAGTTGAGAAGTTTGTGGTTTGCAATAGTGGGACAGGAAGACAGAGAGACAGACAGGCAGAAGACAGACAGACACAAGGCAAGGAGACAGAAAGGTTAGACGAAGCGTGGCATTATTATTAGTGTAGTTGACATCATAGCACATTACATTTGTGCCCAAACTTTAAAAGCATGTCTTCTCATGTACAGCCAAAGTCCTTTGACGAGTAGTGAACTAACAGACAGGCAGAAACACACACACACACACACACACACACACACACACACACACACACACACACACACACACACACACACTGGATCCACATCAAACCATACACTCGTCACCCAATCCCACACACAATACATCCACACACACACACACACACACACACACACACACACACACACACACACACACACACACACTGGATCCACATCAAACCATACACTCGTCACCCAATCCCACACACAATACATCAACCTCCCACACACACACACACACACACACACACACACACACACACACACACACACACACACACACACACACACACACACACACACACTCAAGTATTCTAAGACTGGGCTTGTTGGTGGGGAAGGGAGAGTGTGTGTGTAACTGCAGTGGTGTGGTGAAGTGTGGAGAGGTTGCCATGGTAACACATAAACGCCTCACTCTAACCAAGGTAAGAGTATGAGTATTCTCCACTATACTCTTTTTACTCTAAACTTGGCCCAAAACTCCCCTCTTTCCATCCTGATTGCTGAGTTGTAGCAGTAGATGAACACTAGAATATGATGCTGATCACGAAGCAGTGCTGTGGAAAGGTTGTAGAGCCATAGCATTGTTCTTTCTGCCACTGAACTACGTGAAATATGATGCTGATCACGAAGCAGTGCTGTGGAAAGGTTGTACAGCCATAGCATTGTTCTTTCTGCCACTGAACTACGTGAAATATGATGCTGATCACGAAGCAGTGCTGTGGAAAGGTTGTACAGCCATAGCATTGTTCTTTCTGCCACTGAACTACGTGAAATCAGCTGCAAAAGAACGATAATGTGGGTCAGGTTAAACCTTTGTGTGTGTGTGTGTGTGTGTGTGTGTGTGTGTGTGTGTGTGTGTGTGTGTGTGTGTGTGTGTGTGTAAAAAGGGGCAACATTGAGGTATTAGGTCAGAGAGAGAGAGAGAGAGAGAGAGAGAGAGAGAGAGGGGGGGGTAGGTAAAACCCACTAATATCTCAACTCAGCTGATTCAACACACACCATTCTCATGATTCTCTCTCTTTGTCTGTCTGTCTGTCTGTCTGTCTCTGTCTCTGTCTCTCTCTCTCTCTCTCAAAAATAAAAGTAAAAGATGCAGGATAAGTCGCCAGTGAAAAGGAGATTAAAACTAGAATATGGCGCTAATCACAAAGAAGTGCCATGGAAACGGTGTAGAGCTGTAGTATTGTCTTTCTGTCATTCTGCTACCCTACCCTACCCTACCCTGCCCTACCCTACCCTACCCTACCCTACCCTGCCCTACCCTACCCTACCCTACCCTGCCCTGCCCTGCCCTACGCTACCCTACCCTGCCCTGCCCTACCCTACCCTACCCTACCCTACCCTACCCTACCCTGCCCTGCCCTGCCCTGCCCTGCTCTGTCCTACCCTACCCTATCCTACCCTACCCTGCCCTGCCCTACCCTACCCTACCCTACCCTGCCCTACCCTACCCTACCCTACCCTACCCTGCCCTACCCTACCCTACCCTGCCCTGCCCTGCCCTGCTCTGTCCTACCCTACCCTATCCTACCCTGGACTGCCCTACCTTACTCTATCCTACCGTACCCTACCCTACTCCACCTTACCCTACCCTACCCTACCCTACCCTACCCTACCCTGCCCTACCCTGCCCTGCCCTGCTCTGTCCTACCCTACCCTATCCTACCCTACCCTGCCCTGCCCTGCCCTGCTCTGTCCTACCCTACCCTATCCTACCCTGGACTGCCCTACCTTACTCTATCCTACCGTACCCTACCCTACCCTGCCCTACCCTACCCTTCCCTACCCTACCCTACCCTACCCTACCCTACCCTACCCTACCCTGCCCTGCCCTGCTCTGTCCTACCCTACCCTGCCCTACCCTACCCTACCCTACCCTACCCTACCCTACCCTACCCTGCCCTACCCTATCCTACCCTACCCTACCCTACCCTACCCTGCCCTGCCCTGCCCTGCTCTGTCCTACCCTACCCTGCCCTACCCTACCCTGCCCTACCCTACCCTACCCTACCCTACCCTACCCTACCCTACCCTACCCTACCCTACCCTACCCTACCCTACCCTACCCTGCCCTACCCTGCCCTGCCCTGCTATACCCTACCCTACCCTGCCCTGCCCTGCCCTGCCCTGCCTTACCCTACCCTAGTCTACCCTCCCTTCCTACCTATCTTGTCCCTAGAGAAGCTCAGCCAGTGAAGACACGTGGGAGAGAGAGAGAGAGAGAGAGAGAGAGAGAGAGAGAGAGAGAGGCAGACAGACAGACAGACCGAGAGAGAGAGACAGACAGGCAGAGACAGAGAGACAGAGACTGAGGGAAAGACAGAGAGAGAGACAGAAAGACAGAGATAGAGACAGACAGACAAAGCGAGAGAGAGAGAGAGAGAGAGAGAGAGAGAGAGAGAGAGAGAGAGAGAGAGAGAGAGGGGCAGACAGACATAGAGACAGGGAGAGAGAGAGACAAACTGAGAGACAGACAGGCAGACAGAGACAGAGACAGAGACAGACAGACACGGAGACAGACAGAGACAGAGAGACAGACAGACAAACAGAGTGGCTGGGGACGAGAGGCCAGAAGAGACGGGCTGGGGACGCGCCTGACGTCAGATCAGATCAGATGATTGTCGGAGGTAATGCCTTTTCAGCGGCACCTCCTGAACTCTATTCCTTTTCAATCATTCACTACGTTGTGTTTTGCTCCATTAATTTCTTTTTTCTTATTTCCCAGAGGTTATATAGGATACTTTTTTTCTGTTCAATCTTTATGTCACTAAATAAAATATTTCCAATTATTTCTTCTTTATTTTCAATGTAGGGTTTTTGTAACTCCACAGCATTCAATCTCTGTTCATTGTACACTGTGCACTCCAGCATAAAATGTTCCAGATTTTCTTTTTCTGCACTGCATAATCTGCACTCCGTATTTCCATTTTCATGTCTCTTTCTATCGAATAATGGCAGGCAGTTTGTTCTTGCTCTATAGAAGATTGTTGATGCTGGTCTGTTATCATATACTTGTTCTTCTCTGATATTCTCTTTCCATTCTTTATATATCTTCAGGCTTGTTTTCCTAGATACTTCCTCCTTCCATTTCTGTGTGTCCCAATTCATTGTTTTCTCCTTTAGTCTGCTTTTTGTCATAATCATTAATTCTCTGTCAGCTATTCCTATTAATTCCTTACTTATTGGTTTCCTTCATCCAGCTCATATTCTGTATATTCATCATTTCTAGTATAGTTTTTAGTAGTTCATTTTTGCCCTGAAGAATACCCCTGGTGTACTCTAATCTACCTGTGATTATTCTTCGTTTAACTAATGATGCTCCAATCTCTCCCCTTAGTGTGCCTTTTGCTGCATACTTGGGTGCTTCTAATATTTGTCTGTATACTCCATTCTCTATCCTTTGTAGCTTTTCAATTTCTGCTTCCGTGTAATTTATGATATTTGACCCATGAAGTATTGTAGGTACGGCT
Organism: Coenobita brevimanus; assembly: GCF_032717465.1. NCBI lineage: Eukaryota > Metazoa > Arthropoda > Malacostraca > Decapoda > Coenobitidae > Coenobita > Coenobita brevimanus. The sequence goes on along the minus strand of NW_027643726.1, from coordinate 94,785 downwards.
ACATTTTTCCAGTAGGTTTGACCTATCATGACTTTATTACAACTCCTTGCTATTACCGAGTATGTAATATTTGCCATCTTTTGAGCTTTCTGTGCCATCATTTCCTTCTGTGTTTTGAAGTAGTTTCTTTTGTTATCTATCTGTAATCCAAGGTACTTTATATTATCAGTTACTTTTATCCCTTCTATTTCATCTGGCTGGTTTTTCATATTATGGATGATGATATTACTTTTGGTTCTATTTATGTTTAGACCACATTCTTGACTATATTCTATTACTGTTTTTAGGCTGTCTTTTGCATCTTCTATCGAGTGTGCCATTAGCAGTCCATCATCAGCAAAGAATAGTACTCCTATTTTCAGTTTCTCATTGATAAATCCAATATTTTGTCCTTCCAATTTGTCTATTATCAGGTTGGTTATTAATTTGAATAATATTGTTGAACCTGTGCAGCCTTGTCTAATCCCGCTAGTTATGTCCATTTCTATTTCAGAATCACCTACTTTTATTTTTGTTTTGTCTTCTTTATATATGTTAACAATGGTATCTATTATCTTTGGGTGTACCTTGTATCGCATTAGTGCCTGTACTATTTTCTCTCTTTTAATTGAGTCAAATGCCTTTGAGTAATCAATGGATATTATTATAAGAGGTTTTCTCTTCTGGTAGCTATCCTCTATGCAGTATTGTAAGGTTAATAAGTTGTCTTCTATTTTAGCTCCCTTTGTGAAGCCTGCTTGTGTTTCTTTAGCCTCGTTATTTATGGTGATATGGCTATTCACAAAGTTTCCTATCAGTGACATACATATTTTGTACGAAATATTGGTCAACGCTATTGGTCTGAGCTGGTCTGATGTAAGAACATAAGAACATAAGAAGAGAGGATAACTGCAGTAGGCCGGTTGGCCCATGCTAGGCAGCTCCTAGAAGAGTAACTGAACTACTAGAATGAGATAAGGACAGCAAAGAAGAAGGCTCTCCCCCGCCCTCCAAACCCTCCAGCCGAAGCCGGCAGGAAAAAGTCAGAAAGAACACCACGCCGTATAGAAAAACTGGCGTGGACATTTTACAGGAAAGTGTGAAAGGAGAATAGAGACTATCATAGTGTAACCTGAAAAGGAAAAATTTTTTGATTAGTATTGGTTATAAGGTTTTCTTTATTCTATATCCACCCCTTATTTGTCATATGCTTATCTAGCCTATGCTTGAAACTCTCAATGGAAGAGGCAGCAACTACTTTACTAGGTAGCTTATTCCATTCGTCTACTACTCTATTACCAAACCAATTTCTACCGATTTCCTTACTGAAACGGAATTTTTCTAGTTTGAAACCATTATTTCTAGTTCTATCCTGTATGCTCACTTTAAGTACCTTGCTAATATCTCCCTTATTTATACCATTCATCCACTTAAACACCTCAATTAAGTCTCCCCTTACTCTACGCCCTTCTAGCGAATGCAGACTTAGTCTTTTCAGTCTGTCTTCATATGACAGGTTCCGGACGTCATGTATCATTTTAGTCATTCTTCTCTGTACATTTTCTAACGAATTAATATCCATTCTATAGTAAGGACACCAGAATTGTACTGCGTAGTCTAAATGTGGCCTTACTAATGCTAGATAAAGTTTTAGTATTACTTTAGATGATCTATTGCTCACGCTTCTCGAAATAAATCCTAGGACCCTATTTGCTTTATTTCTCGCATTAATACACTGTTGCCTAGGTTTAAGGTCGTTACTAATCATAACTCCTAGATCTCTCTCGCATTCCGATTTGCTAATTTCTTTGTTATCTAAGCTGTATTTAGTATCTCCAATGGTCTTGCCTACGTTAAGTACTTTACATTTTTCAACGTTAAATTCCATTTTGCCAAGTTTTAGACCATTTGGACAATGTATCGAGGTCTTTCTGTAAGTTATGGCAATCGTCAGTCGAGTTAATGATACGCCCTATTTTTGTATCGTCGGCAAATTTGCTGATGCTGCTATTGACTCCTAAGTCTAGATCATTTATATATATGATAAATAATAAGGGACCGAGTACTGAACCCTGTGGTACACCGCTAGTTACTAATCCCCAGTCCGACTTAGTTCCATTTATTAATACTCTCTGCTTTCGTCCTTTCAGCCAGGATTCTATCCATTTTAAGATATCGCCGTCTATACCGTGTGCTCGAACCTTTCTAACTAACCTTTCGTGTGGGACCCTATCAAAAGCTTTACTAAAGTCCAGATAAATAACATCGTAAGCTTTATCGCTATCTACTGCCTCATAGACCTCCGAGTAGAATGACAACAAATTTGTGAGGCAGGATCGTCCTTGCCTGAATCCGTGCTGACTTTCGTTTATAAGATTAAATCTTTCTAAGTGTTCTCTAATCTTATTTGCCAAAATTGACTCTAACATTTTTCCTACTATTGACGTTAGACTTATCGGACGATAATTCGACGCAGCTGATTTATCACCCTTTTTAAAGATGGGCACTACGTTTGCGGTTTTCCACGCCTCTGGAACTTCTCCTGAACTTAAAGAGTCATTAAATAACGTTAAAAGTGGCTGACATAATTCTTCTTTGGTTTCTTTTATAATTTTTGCATATATATCGTCCGGACCTGGCGATTTTTGAGGTTTTAACTTATTAATTTCTTTCAATACGTCCTCCTTACTAATGGTTATTTTACTAAGAATATTTTCCGTATTCTCATGGTAAATATTTGCTGCTTGAGGGACCAGGCTTAGATTTTCCTTGGTGAATACTGATATGAAATAATTATTTAGGATGGAGCACATTTCTTTATCTTCACTGGTAATGTCACCTGATTCTGTTCTGAGTGGTCCTATCCTGTCTTTATTTTTCGTTCGGTACATTTGATAAAAACCCTTTGGGTTTTCTTTTGATTCACTGGCAACCTTAATTTCATAACTTCTCTTTGCTTTTCTTATCTCCCTCTTTACTTCTCTATTTAAAATTGTGTACCGGTTACGTAAGTGTTCCTCTCCACGTTTTATTTTTCTATATATTCCTTTCCTTTGGCCTATGAGAGATTTTAATCTGTTGTTTAACCATCTAGGTTCCGAATTATTAGTTCTAAACGGTTTTGAAGGAATATATCTATCTTGGCCTCCGTGTATTATATTTATTAACTCGTTATACTTCTCACTGGTTGAACGTCTGCTTGGTACTGTAGCTGAGTTAATTTCCGTCACCTGGACTACATTCCTATCCCCAGGTGTTTCCTGCGCCTGACCTATGACCTGGGATTCCACACTGACCTGGCATTCCCTCCAATAGCTAATCTCCCTGTGGAATACCGTTCGAAAATAAGCTCTTAAGCCATCGAAATCTCCTAGACGAAAATTAGGAACGGTGGAGGTATTTTCAGTGGAACAAACATCCCAAATAAATTTGAACTTAATTTCTTCATGATCGCTATTACCAAGTCGTCCACCAACCTCTATATCGCTAATGATATTTTCTTTATTAGCTAAAACCAAATCTAGTATATTATTACCTCTGGTGGGCTCCCTTATATACTGATAAAGGAAATTATCCTGTACTACCTCTAGAAATTCCTCTGACTCTGCATCTCCTGTCTGAATTCTCCAATCTATCCTTGGCAGATTAAGGTCCCCTACAATTATTACTAAGCTGGACTGTGATGCTTTCCTCATTTCCTCCCAAAGGTATTTACTATCAGCTCTACTTAATTTAGGAGATCTGTAAATTGCTCCTAAGACTAATTTCTCCCTATTGTTACTAATTTCAACCCAGACACTTTCTGTGTCCCTATTTACTTTAATGTCTTCTTTATTATAACAGATTAATGAATCCTTTACATAAATAGCTACCCCTCCCCCTTTCTTCCCTGACGGTTTGACACAAAAATATTATAGCCTTTTATCTGATATTCTGCTAAAAATTCTCGAGTGTCTGTATTCATCCAAGTTTCACTAATAACGGCAATGTCTATTTTCTCTGTACAAATTAAAGCCCTCAGTTCATCCATTTTATTACGTAAACTCCGGCTGTTTGTGTAGTACACTTTCAGATTATTACTAGTAGTTATGCCTCTACCTTGGCATTTGCTGTTATTTACTTTATTACTAACTGGGAAACTCTTTACTTTACTAATATAACAATTTTTTGTACTATCGCTTATCGCCCTTCTATCATCGCTTGTTCTATCATCTATCATCGCCTGCTCAATCTGAGGTGCCTGAGTGGATGTATCTACACTATTGGTTGAGCTTTTGTTCTTAATTTTGCAAGTATCGATGCATCTATCCAAACATGGTACTAATGATTTCTGAGTGTAGTTGCTGCATCTTCCTGTACACCTACTTCTCAATCTCGAAAAAATCCCTCCAACTCCCTATCTATCATTCCAGCTAAAACAGTAACTCCTTGCCTGCTAAGATGAGTCCCATCCCAACTATACAAGGCACTCCGTCCATAAAACCGGTCCCAGCTGTCTATGAAAGGTATTGCATTATCTTTGCAATACCTTTCAAGGCGGCAATTAAACCCTATTGCCCTGCTCAACCATTCCCTTCCAACCCGCCACCTTGGTAAAACACCAAGCACTACAGGGGTTCCTCCCCTCTCCCTAACCTTTTCTAACATCAACTTGTACCTTTTCCACAGTACCTCACTCTTACGGCTACTAATATCATTGCCTCCTACACTGAGGCACACAGTGGGTTTGTCACCACTTTCCTTTACGATATTTGAAATTTTTTCTACCACATTAGCCACCCTGGCCCCTGGAAGACACACATGTTTAGCGAGTGGAGTATACATGGCCCTGTTCAGATATCTCACCTGGGAGTCTCCAACAACAACAACATTTTTCTTACCTTTCTTGTTCTGTTTATACTTACCTGTACTGGAAGTTCTCTCACCGTCCTTCTCCTCTACTTCCCTCTCTGCCTTCCCTTCACATTCGTCCCGTAGTGCGTCGAATGTATTAGTTGTCTTAATTTCCGTTTGCTTTTTAAGGGTGAACTTCGTTGCACCCTTGTTAACAAGTGTCCAACCTTCAGCCTTTTTCTCTTTCTCCTCCAACATCTCCTCCAACAATTCCCTCATCTGTGCCTTCTCCTGCCTGAGAATTTGTACCTCCCGCTTCAGTTCGAGAAGTTCCTCCTTTAATTCAAGGTAGTCCTTTTCAGTACCTGCAGTGGGGACACAGCTCTCTGCCGAGGAAGCCATTACGCACTAGTTCACACAAGGTAGCACACACAATCACGGGTCACTACGGGTCACCACAACACACACTCTCACGGATCACTAGCACAGCACTATCGCTGATCACTACAACACACTAACACAACCACTATCACAGATCACTAAAGCACACTAGCACAACATTACCACAGGTCTCAGGCACGTCTGAGCTGACTGGCCACACGAGAGCGACTGACTGACTGGCCACACGAGAGCGACTGCTGACTGGCCACACGAGAGGTTTAGTTGTGTTCTCTATCATTTTTGTATTTGACCATACCCATTCCTTAACTTCTGTCCCATCATCTATAATGTGCTGAAAGCAGTTTGTAAGGCTTTCTATACACTGCTCACTTTTTATCAGGACTTTGTAGAGTTCAGGCTTCTTTTGATCTGGTCCTGGGGCTTTTCTGTTTTTTAGCTTTTGTATGCAATGTTTTACTTGGTCTTGCGTAATATTTGGATATTCCATGGGTTTTATTTTGCTTTGTACTTTGCAGCACATGTCCATATGTTCTCTTATACTAGGAGGGAATTCATATGTTCTCTCTATATTGTGTCCTATTGGTATATCTATATTCATTACATTCAGATTACTTTCCAAGTCCAGCTTGTTAATGTATTCTTGCCTTGTGTCACTATTCCATGCTTCATTTATTTCATGCTTTTTATAGATTTTGTCCCAAAATTTTATTATTTCCTCACTAGCCTGTATATCATTTAGTTTGTTACCTTCTTTGCTGTATATTGCTAACTTGTCTAATTTTTTGTCTATACCTCTTAGTTTATTAACAGCCTCCCACAATTTTTTACCCTTTTCATTGCTTTCTTTTATTTCTTTTGTGAGCTTTTGTTCATGTTTAAACATCTCCTTTCTAATGAGGATTTGCACCTTCTGTTTTTGTTCCCTATAGAGCTCATATATTCTGTCTCTTTCATCCTGATTTTGTATGTTTCTTTTTTGCCTATTCAATCTTTTCCTCTCTTTTATTTCCTTTCTTATTTCATTGTTCATCCAAACAGGCTCCCTTATTTTATTTTCCCTTTCAATTACTTTTCTTCTATATCTTGTTTTTAGTGTTTCGCTGGCAGCTTCTTCTATTAATGTATTCATCTGTGTTATATTGGTAACTCTGACTTCATTCAGTTTTTCTTCCACTCTATTTGCATACTGTTGTAGTGATATCTCATCTGTCCTATAATACTCCACTGTTTCCCACTTTCCTTGTTTGTTGAAGTTTTGCCTTTCTCTTTTTATTATAAACCTTGCACATATCAGATTATGGTCAGTGATATCTATAGTGTCTTGTTTCTCGTCTATATTCATGGTCTGGAAGTAGTTGTACATTTTCCCATTGACAAGTATGTAATCAATTACACTACACTGATTATTTCTAGCCCACCTGTAAATACCTGAACAGTTATTGTCACCGTTAAGCAAGATTAATTTATATTCATTTATCCCGTCCAGGATTATTTTTCCATTCATGTCAAGCTGCTGGTGACCTAACATACCTGTATGCCCATTGAAGTCTGCCATGACTATTACAGCCCCATCCTCTGCCTCATTCATACTTTTCTCAATCTCTTGTTTCATTGAGAAATTTCTAGTTCTGTCTTCTTCTGTCCTAATTACAGAAAAGTATACTATAATTATTCTTATGCTTAGATCTAATATTTTTCCTTTTAGTACAAGTACATCCTTATTTTTCAGAGTGTCTTTTCTTAGAGTAATGTTACTGTTTTGTTTATACAGCACCATTATACCTCCTCCTTTTTTGTCCTTTATTTCTCTCATGCTTTCATGCTTCATTATGTTATTATCTAGGTCAATTTTATTATATTTTTGCTGTGTTTCTGTCAGGCATACAATATCTTGACTCTCTGATATGAGTTGCTGTACCTCTACTACCTTATGTCTACTTAACCCCTGTATAGTAATTAACTTCAATGTTACCCCATATCCTTCTTCTTTTTTTCTTAGTTCATCCTTCTGTACTGTATCATTGTATGGTTCTAATTTTCTCTTCCTCTGTCCTCTCTTATTTTGCACAAG
>NW_027643726.1:77500-82500 GCF_032717465.1 Coenobita brevimanus | reverse complement strand
TCAGTCTCTCCCTCTCCATCCTCTCCACATGGCCAAACCTTCCCTGACCTGCAAACTATAGCAATGATGTACTGTGTTGCCACCTACTAAATAAAACCAATACTACTATTCTGGCCACTGACATTGTACATGAACAGGTTGATGTGTTACCCTCAGTGTACACCACAAGTTTGTACAAATGTGCCCCGCTTGTTACTAGAGAAATACCACGTCCTGCTGCCCCTTGCATTACCCATGACATGTCCTGCCCCTTGTATTACCCATGACATGTCCTGCCCCTTGCATTACCCATGACATGTCCTGCCCCTTGCATTACCCATGACATGTCCTGCCCCTTGCATTGCCCATGACATTGGGTAAATAACACAAACACGGCATCACACACGCAGTCAATTAACACTAAACAGGTTCAACATGTCATTACAGGAAAGTTACAAGGATTTAAAGAAAAGAGCCAAATCACTTATTAATCAATCTATTAACCAATATTATCACAAAGGACTCAAACTCAAGAGGTAATACTTGTGCCACATGGAAAATACTCCAAGACATAATACACAACAATAAAAACTACAACAACAGCTTTTTGATGATCCACAAAGTACAGCTGAAGAATTTATTTTTTTGTAAACGTAGGTAAAAGAACTTTTGAAACTACCCAGTTCTTGCAAGCATGTACCACCATAAATCCTGCATCTGCCAGACCTGTGACTGGTAATAACACAGGCAGCAGAACACAGTTCCCACCAGACACTGTTGATGTTAACACTGTAATATTAACAATTAAACATTGACAAAATACTAAATCTTATGGCTCAAACAATATTTCACTTCGTTTTATTAAGGCTTCCCTCTTCCTACTCGCATTGTATTTAACCCACATAAATTCTTCAGTTGTTACGGGCGTCTTCCCTACTGCTTGCAAGAATGCTATAGTCACGCCTTTATATAAAAATGGACACACTCAGGTCGTGGGCAATTACCCACCAATTTTACTGCTACCTGTTTTTTTCCTAAAATTATTGAAAAATCGTCTCAACTCAACTAATAACATTTCTTGAATCAAACCAACTTCTCTCACAAACCCAGCATAGTTTCCGTGCTAAGCTATCCACAAATACAGCACTCACAGTTATCACTGATAATATCACCATAACTTGGATAATACACACATATCACTTTTAACCCTCTGTGATCTATCAAAAGCTTTCGATAGTGTCAGCCATTCCATTCTTCCCAATAAACTCAGTAAAGGCAGTGTTGATCACTTCTACTTTGACAGCTGCCTTAATAATAGAACACAATCTGCATCCGAAACACCAAATTCTCATTCAGTAAAGTCAGTGTTGATAACTTCTGGTTTGACAGCTGCCTTAATAATAGAACACAGTCTGTTCACATCCAAAACACCAAATCCTCCAAATCAATGTCATTTATGGGGTACCCCAAGGCTCAATTCTTGGCCCTATGCCATTCAGTATATATGTCAACGATCTCTCAGCAAATCTTAATGAGTGTGTGTTAGTGCAATATGCTGATGACACTCAGTTTCTTCACAGTGGCAAACTAGATTCTCTCCAGGATATATTGCACAAATCAGAGGAAACCTTGAGTATGGCCAGGGAATATTTTCTTAACAACGGTCTTCATCTAAATACCACTAAAACGCAATGTATGTTCTAGGGTGCAGGCCAATGATCTCACTAATACCACCTAACAGTACTGTACGATTTGGAGACACAGCAGTTCAAGCCAGCACTATGTAAAACACTTGGGTATATATATGGATTGCTACATGACCTTTGATAAGCATGTGAATGATCTTAGTAAAAAAGTACTGGGCATATTAATGTACCGTATATTAACAGGATAAAAGATGGCTTTGACAAAGACACTCGACACATCATAGTGCAGGCACTGGCCCTAAGTATGTGGCACTGCAGGCACTGGCACTAAGTATACTACGGCAGTGTAATATGTGGCACTGCAGGCACTGGCCCTAAGTATCCTAAACTACGGCAGTGTAATATGTGGCACTGCAGGAAATCTCAACTTTCACGTGTACAGAAACTACACAATTTTGCTGCTAAAGTTGTCGATGGAAAAGCCAGGAAGTCTGACCATGTTCTGTACCAAGTCACTGCAATGTTAACACAACTGTATTGGCTAAACACACCAAACAAAGTATAGTTTGACACAGCCGTCACAGTCTTCCAATATCCAGCTAATCTCTACCCTGACTGTCTCCTGTCTTTTCCATCGCTGTCACAGTCTTCCAATATCCAGCTAATCTCTACCCTGACTGTCTCCTGTCTTTTCCATCGCTGTCACAGTCTTCCAATATCCAGCTAATCTCTACCCTGACTGTCTCCTGTCTTTTCCATCGCTGTCACAGTCTTCCAATATCCAGCTAATCTCTACCCTGACTGTCTCCTGTCTTTTCCATCGGTACACAACATGACACAAAGTATTACTAGACACAAAAATAATCTGTTTGTTGCTAAGGTTAATACTGACTCAGGTGCAAGATCCTTAGCAGTAACAGCAACCACCTGCCAGAAAATGTCAAGGAATCACATAGTTTAAACATTTTCAAAAATAGACCTAACAGTCACTTACTAAACACCCTTCAATAATCTTACTGTATAACGCTATACAATAATAAACTAGTAAAATATGAGGCAAAAATGGGATATCATAATTCACAAACATAACACTTTAAAACTTCAAATGTAATGACATTTGATATATTGAGAATTGTACAGTACAATTACAGGTACTGTATACACTTTTGTATTATACTTCCTAACGTATCTACAGCAGTGCTGGGAACGCTTCTAATGAAAAGTAGCAGTGCTCCCATTCCCGTTACTTGCCGAAAAAGTAGTGGCGTTACTGGTTTCGCTACTTGATACGAAATGTAACGGCGCTGCCGCTCCCGCTACTTTGGATAAGAAAAAGGTACACGAAGGAATAGTTAACAAAAATCTGTGATATAGCAATACACTATATACTGTTTTGATAATATTAGTCAGTCTGAGTGGTTATGTTGTGTACCAGTAATGTCAGTATATACTTATAGTGAAAATAAAACATCATATACATGTCGGTGTCACTTTAATGAAACTTAGAGCCGAAGGTACAGGAAAAAAGCTATTTACTGTATAATGTAACAAATGTTCTTTTACACTGTTACCTAGTATACCTACTGAAAGTAACATACGTAAGTAACAGGCAAAAAAATGTGGCCTACCATTGATACATATTATATAGATTTATTATATTTTCAATGATACCCATTTAAGATATGTACGAAAACGAGAGTGAAAATGAACTGGGGCTTTCTGTTAAAGGCTATACAATGGCAATGTTTTTTTCATTACCTTAAACTGAAAGTAACATACTGTTACGAAATAATAACGTAGTGAGTAAGAATTAGTCTGAAAGAGAGAGTGAGGGAGAGAGAGCAGGAGTTTGTGACGGTGATAGAGGCTTGTGTGTGTGTGTGTGTGTGTGTGTGTGTTAGCATTGCCTACATCTAGCTGACATCTTAAATGACAGAATTGACGAAAGTAGTATTTTTCGTCATTAATAAATACATCCAAACCGTCGGCATATCTGTATGTACTCACGACTCCGGACTGTATGCGTCGCGTGAGTAGCGAGCAGCGCGGTAACGCGTGAGTACAGCCAAAAAGTAGCGGCGCTCTCAGTTCCGCTACTGGCTAAAAAAAAGTAATGGCGTTACCACCATCGCTATTAAAATAGTAGCGGCGCTATTCCCAGCTTTGATCTACAGTGTATAATCTTCACGTGTACACTCTGTACTATTATTGTGTATATAACTCATATTGTTATATGAATAACCACTGTTTGTGGAAATAAACATTATTATTATTATTATTATTATTATTATTATTATTATTGTACTCCCCTCCCTCCCTCATGCCTACCTGCCACCTCCCTGTCCTCACAGCTGCCAGCCAATCAGAGGGCGGCTGGTGCTAAGGGCAGAGAGAGGCGGACGCTGATTGGCTGAGCCAGTGTAAACACAGCCGCGGCAGCCATATTGCTCCGCCTAATGCCTCTTTACTATTTTTCTTTTCTCACTCTTTATCACCTCTTCTATCTACCCGCTGGTGTCTATTTATCTATTTGGATCTATCGTGAGTGTCTATTGGTGAGTTGAGGAGTTTGGGGAAGGGATAGATGGGATAAGGTTTGAAAATATGTGGGGATATTTGCAGCCCTGCGTATGGCAACACCGTGGTGAAGCCCCGCAGCGCTGAGAGAGAGAGAGAGAGAGAGAGAGAATTAAGGGGGTCAGGTATGATAAGGGGAGAGAGAGAGAGAGAATTAAGGGGGTCAGGTATGATAAGGAGAGAGAGAGAGAGAGAGAGAGAGAGAGAGAGAGAGAGAGAGAGAATTAAGGGGGTCAGGTATGATAAGGAGAGAGAGAGAGAGAGAGAGAGAGAGAGAATTAAGGGGGTCAGGTATGATAAGGTAGAGAGAGAGAGAGAGAGAGAGAGAGAGAATTAAGGGGGTCAGGTATGATAAGGAGAGAGAGAGAGAGAGAGAGAGAGAGAGAGAGAATTAAGGGGGTCAGGTATGATAAGGAGAGAGAGAGAGAGAGAGAGAGAGAGAGAGAGAGAGAGAGAGAGAGAGAGAGAATTAAGGGGGTCAGGTATGATAAGGAGAGAGAGAGAGAGAGAGAGAGAGAGAATTAAGGGGGTCAGGTATGATAAGGAGAGAGAGAGAGAGAGAGAGAGAGAGAGAGAGAGAGAGAGAGAATTAAGGGGGTCAGGTATGATAAGGGAGAGAGAGAGAGAGAGAGAGAGAGAGAGAGAATTAAGGGGGTCAGGTATGATAAGGAGAGAGAGAGAGAGAGAGAGAGAGAGAGAGAGAGAGAGAGAGAGAGAGAGAATTAAGGGGGTCAGGTATGATAAGGGGAGAGAGAGAGAGAGAGAGAGAGAGAGAGAGAGAGAGAATTAAGGGGGTCA
>NW_027643726.1:67500-72500 GCF_032717465.1 Coenobita brevimanus | reverse complement strand
CGTCTGAAAACAATGGCAAGGAATTTTGTCCAGTCCAATCCACCTGATACTTAGGATTAACAGAGCTAACACAACAAACGGCTATGGGTTTGTGTTGGCCGTGTGAATGTTTCCGGGATAATAATGTAACCTAACATGTACATCTATATACTCAATAAATACACTATAATATTCTTGTCTGTATTATTAATACAGCCATTATATTCCGGATCAAAGACTTTTATCACTGGAATGAATCTTTGTCTCAAAATACGTTATATGGGACACTATTCACCAGCCTCATGTTATCAATGGTGAAGGATGCTCATGCACAATATAATTATTTAAGACTAACTTAGTGTCACGTGGAAGGCTTATATATTCCCGATTCATAATCTAAACATAGTCTACCCCGTAACCGTTCTCTTATATCCCGTTCTGCCTTATCTCGCTTGTGCACTAGATGGCGTGAAGGTAATGGCCTCGCAGTTTTAACCTTGACTCGTTACTCCGTATCTATTCTCCTCCGTGGAGTCGAGTACTTCATACTGATATTCATGCTTTCGTGAAGCTGTGGTGCTTCATTCAGAGTCGAGGTGAAATAAACCTGCATGAAATTAGTTAGTTAACCAGGAGCAATGGGACGTGAATAACCTTGCACGGCGCTAGACCAGAGTCCATACGTGAGGGAGTAAGTTGGATAAATTAGTGACTGATGTTAGAGGACATCGACAGTGGATCCAGCCGTTGAACTAAAGCTTGATGTATCTAGTGGGAAGGTGGTAGTCGGATATTAACCATTTATGAAGGTATGTTCTATATTTACTACTTGTACAGCTTTATTTTGGACTTAAATTTGATAGTGATAGTTTTAAGAATAGGTGATAGGAGTGATTTGAGTGACACTGGTGGTTGAATATTTGTAAATCTGCATTTAATGCATGTGTACAGCTGAAATGTTTATGTATATATTAATCATTGTTACGACAGCCACATATAGAGGGAGGTGGTTTTTGTTTTGGGGGTTGTTCGTAGGAAAGTGCTGGGCTGTAGCAATAACGACGAGTGGGGTAGGTCATCCAGGGAGTGGGTACGGTTTGGTGGGAATTGGCTAGTAGTGATGAGAGGCGCGGTGCAGCATAGCCCCTTCCCTTGTCCCCTGTATTTTTCCATATCGTGGAGCAGTGGCTTTAAACTGCAAGATTAAGGACTGACAACGGGGTTAGTTAGATTTATAGGTACTTTTACATTAAGGTATTGACGAAAATAAAGGATTCGTGAGGGAAACTTTCGGTTCTGTTGAAAAGTGACCTGTGTTCGTCACTTGCTTCAATTTTTGATTTTATTAGTTAGGTTATGTATTTACCGTCATGTTTTCCTTAGCTACCATCTGATAGCTTGTTCAGTTCAAGTTGTACTGCTGTTGGTCTGTTTGACAATGAACATTAGTGTGTGTGTGTGTTTTAAGTAATGATCTTCAATTTCTGATCTCCCAACATTCTTTTTTTCCATATTCTCTCCTACACCCTGACCCTCTGACCCCCATATCGACATTTTGTTCACCATATTGGGTCGGTGGCTGGCACAATGTTGACTCTTCACTACACTTAATTACTGCCTCCATTGTTTTGGTACCTGCAGTATAAGTCTGCAATTTTTTCCAATCTGTCAGCTCTGATTGAATAGGGTTTTGGTCAATTAAATCGTCTGTGGTTTGTTCGTGTCGTTCGGGGAGGGTTACATAAAACGGTCATTATCTCCTTGAGGAAAAATCATGAACATTTATTTGTTTATTAAACAAGCAATGTCTAGCTGACCAGACTCCAATTGGAGCCAAGCAACCGCCCCTGCAGGGTGGTTCGTCTTGACTGTCATGACATTAAATTCCTAAAAATTAGCGTATTATTTGTGCAGAACTAAGCTAATTCTTTCTTACGTCGTCCAACAAGTGGTTTCTTCATTCAGTGTATGTTTCGTTCAATGTTTACAAGATTTAATTGCTTATCATTGCTTCGTCTGGGATCGAATAGAAATAGTTTTCCTCAGTTTTCATTCATATTCCACTTATCTCGTAATTAAGAGGAATGAGTGTGGCTGAGAGGAATGAGTGGCTGAATGTCTGAAACACATTACACATTACATTTTACCCAAGTGTATTAATAATGCTTTAAACTCCACATGTGCCGTGGCTGCTCAGTCGAGTTGAGAAGACTGGTGAGTGGACGATGATGTCACTGCAAAACCAACGTGACCTGGATGGGTGAGAGGTCTCGGTAAAAGCAGTAGCCGGCACACAGCACTCACGGACACATCCCCGCCTCATTTCACTCTCTCGCCCCTCTCATACCGTCTACTTCAAGAATTCCAGACTATCGATATTAAGTACCATCTCGGCAAGTGGCCTACCGCAGCCGCAGACAGCAGCAGTTTGTGGCAGCAGAGAAGGCTGAGCAAGGCGCCTATAGTGCAGTGAAATTTGACTAACGTGTGGCCATAAAAATCCTTGTGAACCCATTAAGTTGTATGGATATGGAAAAAATGTGGAGAATATAGAAAGTGTGGTGGGATATAAAGTGGAAGATATAAGAAATTGCTAAGGACATAGGAAATAAAGGATAAGTGAACAAAGTTAGTAGAAGAAAGTAGTAAGGTATGGCCAGGAAATATTTTGGAAGAATTTGAGAATAACTATGGATTTAGCTATGAAAATAGCTATGTGGAGTAGACTACAAGTTGTCATACACCGTACACTTTACACAGTCATTCTCAGTTAATGTAGTTTTACGTGTGTATTGGGTGTGAATGTATTTACTTTGTAAATCAATACTGTTCTTTCACTTTCCTTAACCTATGCAGACTTACACAACTGTTGTCACTTATAAAAGGGGGGCCCTGATTTGAGGAATATTGCATGTGTGGCGGGTAGAGTAATTCTTGAGACATGACTTTCCCATGCTTTGAAGTGATATTCTCCTGCAGCAGACGACGCCCCGCCATAACAAGGCAGAGGGAAGAGTATCGGTTTATTACCTGGATAAATGTCACATTTAGAACTGGGCTTTTTTAACAGGGGCACCATAGTCTGCTGCACATCGGCCTGTTATGTGGGTGTATGGTTACCACTCAGCGTTGCATATGGTTTTCTGGGTAACAGGGAACCATTGGGCTTGTTACGTGATGCACTCGCCTGAAGTGGGTAGAATAATAGACATTGAAGGATGAAAGATACAGGAAGAGGAGAACTGAAACAAAGAAGTAGGCAGCACTACAGGAGAGTGGATGTTGTTGCCACCTCTACCTATCGGCACGTTAGAGTATAATAAAACTGGTGTCACTGTTAATAAGTATAATTTCATCTCTATAACCTTCTCCCGGAGAGGGTATATAAGCTGTCAGTTCAGTTTGGGGTCCTAAACTTTTGAAATGCATAAAAACTTAGGCGTTAATACTCCTAATTTTCAAAGGAAGGACGTTCTTTGAGACTAACCCATTACGGTGTTTCTATAAAGTGAAAAAATTGCCCTGTAGTAAGACGAGGCTTAGTCTAGGCAATGATGTTAACCCCTTCAAAAGCATGACATTTTCTAATTTACATGTCTCAAAATTATTTAACTTCATCTTTGGCTTTGTTTTTTTTCTTTTCAATTTTCTTTTGTAAAAATCTTGCCTGCTTCTGGGCATTAGTTCCTTCTTCCCTGCCTGAAAAAAATAGAGGGGGTTAATGAAGGCTATATCTACGACTATATATAAGCACTACAGTCCGAAGAGTCTCTAAAGTCTTTTAGGGACAGCGTGAATAATTCGTCATAAGATTGAAAGGGGTAAGCATTATTGTTTTAATATTACAGGCGCCCTGGGTTTGTTAGGACGCTGATATACAGAGGGAATTTCGTAGCCAAAATATCGAGGAACCAATAGAGAGAATGATTCCAACAGAGCTTGATGCTTAGAGGAAAACAGGTCACGAATACCGGCGTGGGTGAGATGGGCAGCTGTCAAAAATAGCGACGTGAAAGGCGAGAGCAAGGAGGGGGGGAGGGAGGGGGGGAAGTGGAGAGCGATGGAAGCCCAGGGAGAGATGGAGGGAGAGGGAGAGAAATGGAGGGATGGGGAGATGGAGGAAAGGAGGGAGGGGGGTAAAGGACAAGCAGAGACTGAGGAGAGAATATTTTACATAACAATGGGCAATAGCAAGAGATGCCTTATAACTATTAAACTCTGCCACTCGCACAAACGTTAGGTGATACTGGATATTAGTCTTGGACATATTTAGCTATATTATTTCTCCATCCCTAAGCAGCTTTTCTTCTTCAGACAACCTAAGAGCACAATATAACATCTGGCGTATTTGTGAGGGAAGATGAGAGAGACTGGCTGTTGTGGTCTACACGTAGTCAGGAAAGCTACAACGTAGGACAGATTTAGCAGTTTATTTCATCCTTATGCAAGATTTTTCGTGCTAGTCAACCTCGGGGCACGAGTAACAACTGGCGTGTCTGTGTGAGGGAAGATGAGAGAGTTGACAGTTGTGGTTTACACGCGAAGCCAAACATGTGCTCCTGTCAGCTAGCGTCTGTGATTCTTGTTAACATTTACAGAGTCCATGTTACGGATCGCCTTCTTGATAACGCGTCCTTTATAAAGTTTCATTGCTATTACAAAAACATCTGACATTGTTTTGGAGGATGACGGTTCCTTAATACAGTTCCATTATTGCCTGTAAATTTTATCTTCCGTTTTCCTCCAATACACAGTACCAGCTGCATATAGAAATTTGTAATATTTTAGAATATACCCCTGACTTGAAATGGTGCCTACAAACACGTGTTAAAATGTTATCTTGCTTCTACGCCCAAGGTAAAGAGAATATAAGGTAGTTTAACACGGGGGGGGGGGCAAAAACGTGTCTGTCTGTGCATGACGTCACAGATAATCCAGACTGAGGGTCCCTGCCAGCCACTCACCTACCTGCCCTGTGATTTGACCTCCCCAGCCTATATGGGTTATTTTTATTTGCATCC
>NW_027643726.1:57500-62500 GCF_032717465.1 Coenobita brevimanus | reverse complement strand
GATTTAAACTGACACTTGTGAAGTTGGCACTTGTTTTGGGACTTAAGTTGGCACTTGAGTCGGAGCTTAACACTTGAGTTGGCATTTAAGTCACCACTTGAGTTGGCACTTCAATTGTCACTTTAATTGACAGTTAAGTTGGGCCTTGTATTGGGATTCGAGTTGGGCCTTGAGTTGTGACTTGACACTTGAGTTGGCCATTGAATTGGCATTTGTGCTGACACTATTTGGCACTTGAGTTTGCACTTAAGTTGACATTTGAGTTGGCCTTTTGTTCACACTTAAGTTGGCACTTACATTGAATTTGGCACTTACGTTTTTATTTTCTCTTATCATACTTCAGAACCACAGGTGTTTAGTGATAAAGTGGACGGGCGTTTGAACCGAGTGTGAGACACAAGTGTTGTTGGCGTCACTTCATAGGCTGTTGCTTGGATTTGCTGGATTTCCCTCCATTGTCCTCCTTACTGCGATCTTGCCTTGTTCCCGCTGCACCCTCCAAAGGTATGCTATTTGGCTTCTGCTAATTCTGTACTCGTTTTACTCTAACTTGGCCTAAATTTTCCATCCCTCCAACCTGAATGCTGAGTTGTAGCAATAGATTAATGCTAGAAAATGTAAGTCACAAAAAAGTGGTATGGAAAGGGAGCCGTAGCGTTGTCCGTTTCTGCCAATGACCCATGTGAAGTAAGCTGCAAAAGGACGAAAATTTGGGCCATTTACAATGAAAAAATAATATACTGCGTGATACAATGATAATCTAGGACGTTGTGGAGAGTTGAGAAGTTTGTGGTTTGCAATAGAGGGACAGGAAGACAGAGACAGACAGATAGAAGACAGACAGACGCAGGGTAAGGAGACAGACAGAGGAGACGAAGCGTCGCGTTATTATGAGTGTAGTTGACTTCATAGAACATTGCATTATAGTTGTGCCCAAACTTTAATAGCACGTCTTCTTATGTATAACCAAAGTCGTTTGACGTGTAGTGAACTAACACACGCACACACACACACACACACACACACACACACACACACACACACACACATGCAACTACATCAAACCGTTCATGCCTTACTCCACCGTGAACACAACACATCCACATACCCAACAACACCCCCCCACACACATACATAACCACACACACACACACACACACACACACACACACACACACACACACACACACACACACACACACACACACACACACACACACACACACACACACACACACACACACACACACACACACACACACACACACACACACACACACACACACACACACACACACACACACACACACACACACAACGACATACTCGTATAATCACACAAAAACACACACACACAGACACACACACACACACACACACACACACACACGCACGCGCACACACTCCGCAACCACATCAAACCGTACACCCCTTACCCCACCGTACACACAACACATCCACATACCTAACCACACACACACACACACACAAGTATTCTATGATGGGCCTTGCTGATAGAGGTGTGTGTGTGTGTGTGTGTGTGTGTGTGTGTGTGTGTGTGTGTGTGTGTGTGTGTGTTGTGAGGTGGGCAGGTTGCCATGGTAACACAGATGCCCTGCACCAGCCAAGCTAACACCATACGTATTGCCCACTGAGTCTCACACTTTATATAAAACATCTCTGTACTCATATCTGATCCCAATATTGCAGTTTTTTTTTTTTTAATCACAATACGGTAAAACATACTCGAACTTGATTTTTGAAAATGATCCATGAATATTAAAGTTTTCTGTGGCAAGAAATGAAGAAGGTGTTTGGTGGTGGGGTGGAGTGGGTGTCTAACGGTGAATTGTGGTGAGACACATACACCCACAGGCACATAATTACACAAACTTACACACACACACACACACACACGTACAAATACACACACGTACACTGAGGAAGGGTGAGGCAGAGACTGGCAGGGAGAGGCAGAAACGGGTGGGAAAAAGCAGGGAGAGGGAGGCAGAGCCAGGGTGAGGCAGGGAGAAGCACTGTAGTGAATATAATGTGTCTGTGTTTTTGTCTTTAGCTGTAGGCAATGACGGAGAGAGAGAGAGAGAGAGAGAGAGAGAGAGAGAGGGGAGGGGGATCACACAGACGTTACTATCCAGAAAAGCTGGTCAAACCTTAGCAGAAAAAATTATATCTTGGCCATAAGAAGGGATTTTTCTCATGACAGTTTTTTTTAATACACACACGATTGTGAACAGGCAAAAGAGTAACTACGTACACACACACACACACACACACACACACACACACACACACACACACACACACTCTCTCTCTGCTGCTCCAAGGAAAGTCATCAAACGTCACTATAGCTGTGGTACCCTCCGTCTGAACCTACTTTCTACCCACTGACCTACTCTCCCCATTCCTCTCTCATTTTCCGCAGTCTCTTCCCACTCCCCTTCCACTGCCACTCTCCCCACTCCCCTCTCATTCTCCCCACTCTCCCCATTCCCCTCTCACACTCCTCACACCCTCTCTCATTTTCTGCAATCCTTTCCCACGTCCACTCTGCCTACTCTCCCCACTCCCCTCTCACTTTCCCCACTCCCTTTCCCGTCCGACTCTCCCCATTTCAATATAATCTTGTGTGTGTGTGTGGGGGGGGGGATGAAGGGTGGCATACGGATGTGTGTGGGGGGGGTTGTAGAAATGCGTGTTCATGGGCGCCTACGTGTGTGTGTGTGTGTGTGTGTGTGTGTGTGTAGAGGGTGGTTGAAGGGTGGCATACGGATGTATGGGGGGGGTGTTATAGAAATGTGTGTTCATGGGCGCCTACGTGTGTGTGTGTGTGTTTGTGTGTGTGTAGAGGGTGGTTGAAGGGTGGCATACGGATGTATGGGGGGGGGTGTTATAGAAATGCGTGTGTTCATGGGCGCCAAGGGTGGCAGTACGGTACGGTACGGGAAAAATATAATTCCGATAGTTTAAAAATACCGCACCGTAGTTTCGTTGCATACATAAAGAACCGTACCGTACTGGTGCCATAAAATGAAATTTCGTTCCGAACTTTCGTACCTAATTTCGTACTGTACGTCTGCCATTACGTTTCTGTGAAAATTAATCGATAATATAAATTATTTTTGCAAGCAATTCCTCGTCCAGTTTCAATACTCACTTATTATATTTGTGTTTTTTGCTGTTAGTGGAAATTATATATTAAGTGTGTGTGTGTGTGTGTGTGTGTGTGTGTGTGTGTGTGTGTGTGTGTGTGTGTGTGTGTGTGTGTGTGTGTGAGGTAATTGACCTAACATTTGATTTACATTCATATGGCAATGGGATTAAATAAAATTAAGGATTACTGACTTGGATTGTACTAGAATTTTCTGTGAAAAATTGTGTTTAAATCAGACTATGATAAAACTCAACCACTTAACGGGTCAAGTAGCAATGCTGCAGCCGGCCCTACAGTAAATACCTAATCCAAATCATTATTTATATACTATTGTATAAACCAATCTATAAATTAATCACTTAACTCTGTAGGCCTACAGTGGGCAAGGAATATACGAGATACGTACAGCAAAACAAATGTCAAATAATAGAATTATCTATCTACAAGTTGGTACTTGTGTTTGGACCCAAGTTGGTACCTGTGTTGGGACTTGATTTGGCACTTGAGTTTGAACTTTAGTTGCTACTTGAGATGGGATTTAAACTGACACTTGTGAAGTTGGCACTTGTTTTGGGACTTAAGTTGGCACTTGAGTCGGAGCTTAACACTTGAGTTGGCATTTAAGTCACCACTTGAGTTGGCACTTCAATTGTCACTTTAATTGACAGTTAAGTTGGGCCTTGTATTGGGATTCGAGTTGGGCCTTGAGTTGTGACTTGACACTTGAGTTGGCCATTGAATTGGCATTTGTGCTGACACTATTTGTCACTTGAGTTTGCACTTAAGTTGACATTTGAGTTGGCACTTTTGTTCACACTTAAGTTGGCACTTACATTGAATTTGGCACTTACGTTTTTATTTTCTCTTATCATACTTCAGAACCACAGGTGTTTAGTGATAAAGTGGACGGGCGTTTGAACCGAGTGTGAGACACAAGTGTTGTTGGCGTCACTTCATAGGCTGTTGCTTGGATTTGCTGGATTTCCCTCCATTGTCCTCCTTACTGCGATCTTGCCTTGTTCCCGCTGCACCCTCCAAAGGTATGCTATTTGGCTTCTGCTAATTCTGTACTCGTTTTACTCTAACTTGGCCTAAATTTTCCATCCCTCCAACCTGAATGCTGAGTTGTAGCAATAGATTAATGCTAGAAAATGTAAGTCACAAAAAAGTGGTATGGACAGAGAGCCGTAGCGTTGTCCGTTTCTGTCAATGACCCATGTGAAGTAAGCTGCAAAAGGACGAAAATTTGGGCCATTTACAATGAAAAAATAATATATTGCGTGATACAATGATAATCTAGGACGTTGTGGAGAGTTGAGAAGTTTGTGGTTTGCAATAGAGGGACAGGAAGACAGAGACAGACAGGCAGAAGACAGACAGACGCAGGGTAAGGAGACAGACAGAGGAGACGAAGCGTCGCGTTATTATGAGTGTAGTTGACTTCATAGAACATTGCATTATAGTTGTGCCCAAACTTTAATAGCACGTCTTCTTATGTATAACCAAAGTCGTTTGACGTGTAGTGAACTAACACACACACACACACACACACACACACACACACACACACACACACACACACACATGCAACTACATCAAACCGTTCATGCCTTACTCCACCGTGAACACAACACATCCACATACCCGACAACACCCCCACACACACACATACATAACCACACACAACCACATACTCGTATAACCACACACACACACACACACACACACACACACACACACACACACACACACACACACACACATGCAACTACATCAAACCGTTCATGCCTTACTCCACCGTGAACACAACACATCCACATACCCGACA
>NW_027643726.1:45000-55000 GCF_032717465.1 Coenobita brevimanus | reverse complement strand
GACAGTCACATTGGAATAATTAAGCACGGCAATGGGTACGGAAAAGGCACGGAAAAAAAAAAACTAATTTCCTACCGTACCGTACTTAATTAAAGAAATGTCGTACCGTAATTTGGCACCGTTCTTACTGGTGAAAAAAATACCATACAGTACCGTACTTCCCTACAGTACCGTCCCGTACTTTTGGGGCGCCTACGTGTGTGTGTGTGTGTGTGTGTGTGTGTGTGTGTGTGTGTGTGTGTGTGTGTGTGTGGAGGGGGGAGGGGAGAGGACGAGGAGGAGGAGGAATTATAGAGGAAAGAGTACATAAAGAGAAGAATGCAAGGAAGGTGGAAGGAAGAATGTGGAAAGGAGCAGAGAGGAGAAAGAAAAGATGAAGTTAAAGGGTATATGGAAAAGAGAATGGAACAGAGAGGGATACATGAGAGAGAGGGGAGAGAGAAAGAGAAACAACAGGAAAGGGAAGGAAAAGAAAGCAAAAGGGAAAAAAGAGGAGATGAAAGGGGGAAAGGAGGTAGGATACAGGAAAGAACACAGACGACATAAGAAAGAGGAAGTGTAAGGAGATGTCGAAAAGAGAAGAGGGAAAGAAATACCGAAATAGAAAACGCTAGTTACATGGATAACTGATATATTTTTCGTTCCTGGACTAGGCACATTTTACCCCTCTCCTATTCTGTCCTACTTTAGCCTAAACCAACCCATCCTAACCTACTTTTCTCTGCCCTACACTACCCTACCCCAGCCTACCCTGCCCTAGCGTTCCCTACCCTATCCTACCGCTGAGGTCTCCTGTAGGGATACCCGTTCTTCGGTTTTTGCCAGGCTTAGGGAGGTGGAGGAGATTAAGGTGTTGGACATCCGTTCTGGGGGCGGAGAGACTTACAACATCCCTTTGTCTTGTTGTAAACTTTGGTCTACCCTTTCCCTGTCATGACACTTCTCCGGAGTCGATAATATTCCCCATGCAGTGCTGAGGTACCTGGATGATGAAGCAGTGTCCTTCCTCCTGAGTCTTATAAATAGAATTTGGAGAGATTCGTCCACTGCTGCTTCTTGGCGGGGGGCTGTTGTCCTACCGTTTCACAAGCCAGGTATTGCAGGTCACCATCTTGGTTTGCGTGGTAGGTTGCCTTTACTGATTATGGAATTTTTCCGTATTGGTGCCACCTTGTTTCCCTCATATCCTCAAGAGGAGGGAGTGCCTCAAACTAGTGTCCTTAGTGTCATCGTCTTTGCTAAAATTCAGGAAGATTTTGTTGGCTCTGTTCCGGAGGGAGTGTCTGCCTCGCCGTATCCTCGCTATCCACATCCGTTTGGGTACAGGGTGAAGGCTGCCATGGGGGATGTGGATGTTCCAACCTTTCTTGTTTGTCCTGTGCGTGTACCAAGGATGGCTCCCTGGCTCCTCTCAGGGGTGCAACCGTGTGTTTACTTTCCTGAGAGAGGGGCCTTTCTTTCCTCACAGGCGGCTCTTTGCTATTTTTTTAGAACATGCTTCCTCTCACAGTGTCTCGATTCTCGTATGTACTGATGGATTGAAATCCCGTGAGGGGACAGGCTTGGGTGTTATATTTCCCGATTTCATTCGTGGTAGGAGTCTTCCCCCCATCGTATCTACTTTTATCGCAGAACTTATTGCTATTTTACTCGCAGTCAAATTGATATTTAGCTTCCCTCCTGTTTGTTATACAGTTTTTAGCGACTCTGCCGATCTCCATTTTGTGTTTTCCCGTCCAATCCTCTTTTGTTGTCTACAGTGTTTTAGAATGGCTGTGCTTGCTAGGGACTGCTTTGTGGTTTTGTACCATTGTGGGCAATGAGCATGCTGACGCTCTGGCAAAGGCTGCTGCCTCTCGCCCATCCTCACCTCTCCCCTGCCTCGCTCAGTGATATTCATCTAACCACTCACTGTTTGCTCCCACTGGCAGAGTAGGTGGGATGCGGTGGGGGCCAACAAAATGTGTGATATTTGTGGGTAAACGGGCCCCTTCATTTGCCGAGGTCTGAATGCAGGTGGGAGACGGCTTTATGCTGCCTCCGAATGGGCCATTCCTGGTTCTCTCATTGATTTTTAATGGAGGACTCTCCCCCTACTTTCTGTGTGGAATGCTTCGTCCCCCTGACTCTTCGGCTTTTGCTGATGGTGTCCACTGTTGGGGAATTGCGCCATCGTTACCTCTCTGAGCACCGGGCAGGAGAGGGATTGTTGTCTTCTGTTGGTACTTGGAGAGGATGCTTGTTGTGGTGGAGGGGGAAACCTTTGCTTGGTGTAGGCAGCTGCACTACCGTGTAAAATTTAGTATACAGTGGTTTTAGTGTTCTTAGTGTTTTAGTGTTTTTCTTGTTTTAATTATGAATTGTATTTTGTGTGTGTGTGTGTGTGTGTATATTTCATCTTTTCGAGTGCTTTTATTCTCGTTGTCGTCCGGCGGCATAAGACCCTGGTTGTTGTATCGCCAGATTTTATTGTATATACTTATTCAGTTCAATTTACCCTACCCTACTCTTCTCAACCCTACACTAGCCTACCTTAGCCTACCCTACCCTACCCTGCCATTGCCGACCCAACTCTACCCTACTTTAACCTACCCTCCCCTGTACAGCCCTTTCACCACTACATTACTTTTCCTGTTTTCTTCTCTCTACCTTCGGATGATTTTCTTCACCTCTACAGTAGAGAGAAATTTCGAACTGGAAGGGTTAAATACTGCCATCATCAACCCCATCTCTATCAGGGGATCTCCTAAGCTGAATAAAATCATGCGGTCAGCTAGGACAATGCAAATAAGTTGTTCTCGGCTTGAAAGATTAAATGATTCTGTCCCGTCATCCTAAGAGGGTTTTCTGAAGCTGTAGGATATCGTCAGAAGCTAGCAAAGAGTAAAAGTGACATCCGCAAACCGAGAGCTCTGCGTCCAGCGCTCCGCGGTTCAAGTCCCAGAGGTGGACAGATGTTTTGACGTGTAGACGTTACCAGGGCGTAGCTTGGTGGCCTACCCTCTAATATTCTGGACTAATGGTGGTCTAGCCTCGTGCCCCTGCGCTCCACCACAAAAAAAAAAATAAATAAATAAAAAGGAAAGCCAAGGGTCATGAATGAACTAAAGGACTGAACTAAGCGGGGAAGAACAAAAATCGTAGAGAAGATCGCCCCATATTTGATGAGACAGTGTAGTATAACTGGAGTGGAAATAGGCGTTGGATATGACGGAACTAAACGGCAGTTATACCCACCTCTTCTGTACCCTACACTACCCTGATTCAGCCTACCCTACCCAGCCCTAAACTACCCTACCCAGCCCACCACCACCCAGCCCTATCCTACCCTGCCATAACCTATCCTACCCTCCCCAACGCAGCCATAACCTACCCATGCTTACCCTCGCCTGCCCTAATCAACCCACCTCTATTCAACCCTGCCATAACCGACCCATCCCTACCCTACCTCGGCATAATCAGCCCAATCTAACCTCACTCTGTCAAAACCGACCCGATCCTACCCCACCCTGCCAAAACCAACCCTGTCCTACTCCACCCTGCCAAACACGACCAACCCTTCCTCATCCTGCCAAAACTGACCCAATCCTACCCCACCCTGCCAAAACCGACCTAGTCCTACCCTACCCTGCCAAAACCGACCCAATCCTACGCCGTCCTGCCAAAACTAACCCAACCTTACCCCACCTGGCCAAAACCTACCCAACGCTACCCCACCCTGCCACAACAATCCCATCCCTACCGTACCTTAACCAAACCAGTCTTATCTAACACAGATCGAGTCCCGGAGGTGAACAAAGGTTTTTATATCATATAGACGTTTTATATTTTATATTTTGCAACTCTCAGAGGCATTTACTCAGTTTTAGGAGTCTTATGGATAGGCTCAATCAAACGTATCGAACCTCCCATGTTAGAAAAAATAGCTTAGAGAAATGCGTCTCGTATTGAAGGGGCGGAATGGACAGATCGAGTGACTAAGATATTGAATTATGTATAAGACTGGTTTTGTTGTTATTTCTATTATTATTATTATTATTATTATTATTTCAGGCAAATGTCCCAGGCTTTTAGACTGGCTGACTAGCGAATATTATTAAGTCTCCCGTGGCTCCGTGCTCCTTCCACTCAAGAGCCTGCACTTCACGCATTCCACGCACAAGATGGCGCCACCGCTGCATTCCTGCGAAGACGAGAGGTCAAGAGGACGACACTTGCTTTTTGTTTGTTTGTTTACTGTAATTGCTTAAACTTGTGATCCCTCCAACTTGAATGCTCAGTTGTAACTATAGATAACTAGAATACGATGCTAGTCACGAAGAAGGGCTATGAAAAGATACAGAGCTCGTAGTATTGGCTGGATGAATCACTCTTGCGTGATAATCAAAGACGGTGAATAAAACCCACACTTGTAGACGAAGAATATAATTACCAAACAGTTTCGGTGGACACTGCCACCATCTTCAGTGGTCAAGATAGTGAGAGGGAGTGACATACTGATTATGAAGGGTTCCTTTTTATGTGTGTGTGTGAAAGAGTGGGGTAAAGGTGGGGTGGGGTAGACAGCGGGGATTAACCCAAGGGGGATTTTGGGGGCGCACATTACCGGACAGGTCAGATAGGAATTACACCTGACCTGTCCGGTAATGTCCCCCCCAAAATCCCCCTTGGGTTAATCCCCGCTTACAATCTACCCCACCCCACCTCACCTTTACCCCACCCTTCCACACACACACGCATAAAAAGGAACCCTTGTAGTGTCAGTATGTCACTCCCTCTCACTATCTTGACCACTGAAGATGGTGGCAGTGTCCACCGAAACTGTTTGGTAATTATATTCTTCGTCTACAAGTGTTGGTTTTATTCACCGGCTCGTAGTATTTTTTTCTTTTAACTAAGATACATGAAATAAGCTACGAAAATACGAGCTTACTTAATGTAAATGAATTATAGTACGTTCAAGATGGAGGGAAGGCATTTTGTATTTTGTTTGTGATGTTATAGTGTCTCTCAGGATCCTAGGATCCTCTCTCGGCTGAACCAAATTGTCTGGCGTCAGCTGGAACATGATGCTAGAGTTATGTCGGTCGTGATGGGGTTAATGGTGACGGTATTGACACTGTCAGGGCTCCTATGACTCACTCAGTCGAATAAAATCGTCTGAGTCAGCTGAAATGGGGTACTAGAGTTGTCCCAAGCACCAGAGGGTTAAGATTCTTAACCCTCTGGTGCTAGGGACAGACGATTTTGTTCGGCTGAGTGAGTCATAGGAGCCTGACAGTTACTACACTGTCACCATTAACCCCTGCATGACCGGCATAACTCTAGCATCATGTTCCAGCTGACGCCAGACAATTTGGTTCAGCCGAGTGGGTCTGGGGCCTGGGGGGCAGTAAATGAAAATATCCAAAAAATATTAAAGGGGGGGCTATATCGATTTTGCCACAGGAGGTATACCAAAATTGGACTTTTTAATAAAACCCCCTCCTCTCTCACTCCCTGTGTTTTGTATATACCCCTCTCTGTCTGCCTGTGGTGTGTCTGTCCCTCCCTCTCCCTGTGTGTGTGTGTGTGTGTGTGTGTGTGTGTGGTGTGTCTGCTGTGTGAAGGTGGCTGTGTACGTGTCGTGTGTGCCTTGATGTGTGTATGTATGTAGTAGTGTGTCTACTGTGTGAAGGTGGCTATGTACGTGTCTTGTGTGTGTCTTGATGTGTGTATGTAGCAGTGTGTGTGTGTAGTAGTGTGTGTCTACTGTGTGAAGGTGGCTATGTACGTGTCTTGATGTGTGTATGTAGCAGTGTGTGTGTGTGTGTGTAGTAGTGTGTGTAAGTGTCTTGGTGTGTGTTTGCTGAATTGTAGGTAAGGGGCCTTGTGGTTTTAAGGAAAGCCTGCTACGCAAACTTCCCTCAGCCACATTTTAAAGAAACCTCTATCACACCGGGACTTGAACCCGGGTCCTCCTGATCAGCAGGCCAGCACCATGCTGACCATGCTACCGCGGCCCCACAAGGATAGCGGCTAAAACTTCTACTGTATTTTATTTCTTTACAGGTTACAAAAAATGGGAAATTGAACAACATGCACAGACTAAACTCAATTGTCATGTACCTATTAATGTCGCTTTAGGAGGAGATATTTCGAAATTCCCTGAGCTACTTGGAATACCTAAGCCTGCAGTTTAATGCTAATCATGAACAAGTGCTATGGAAAGAATATAGAGCAGTTGCTACTTATATAAAGGGAGAAAGTAAAAACTGCAACTTAGACTGCTATCAACGGCAGGACTTAAACGATTAACCATATATTACATAAACTTAACACACTGAGTGACACAGAAACTAAACATATGATACAAATTCTTTAATGAAACTTATAACGAGAGTACAAATGACAAAATATACACTGCACAGGAAGACAGTACAGTACTCAGTGGTCATACTCTGAGAATGAAAGCCTATCTGTTGTACTGATTTATAAACGGAAGAGATGAATCGCTAAATTTGATCCACAGTAAAATAATAATAATAATAATAATAATGAATACATAAAACAATAAAGACAAACCATATCGACTACATGTCCACCCTAAACTGACAAAAACCTGGCATCTCTCCACCTTGAATGCTGAGCTGTTTCTAGAGATAAAGACTAGATTATCATGCAAATCACAATGAAGATCTATTGGGAGGATGCAAAACCATAATACTGTCTTATTCTGCCACTTAGACACAAGAACTAAGCAGCAGAAGGACTAAAATTTGTCAAGGTGAGCCAACTACAATGACAGATGAAGTCTGAGATTATATAATGTGTAATCATGAACTGATTGCATCATTCAGTAAAGATTACAGTACAAAAGGAAAAAGCCATCAAATCTGAAAGTGTAAGTACTATACAAGATATGATTAACCTTGTACATCCATATTCTGAGATATGCTTCCTATATCATAGCCTACACACAAATTCATCCCCCTCAACAGTAATGGTATATTCCTGCTGTCTCCTGACTTCCAATCAACTTATGAAACCTCTCTCCTAATTTTAGAAGGTATGTTAAGAGAAAATGTGAATATTGATGAGATACAGTTTGCGTTTATGTCAGGCAAAGGGACCACAGATGCCATATTCATTGTTCGACAGTTTCAGGAAAAAATATATAGGAAAGAAAAGGGAATTGTACTTTGTTTTTGTTGATCTGGAGAAGACCTTTGACAGAGACCCTAGAGAGGTGGTGAAGTGGGCAATGAGAAAGCTTGGGATCAAGGAGTGGCTGGTTAGGGTGGTTATGGCCATTTATGTGGGTGCTCACACCCAGGTAAGTGTGAATGGAAATTTGAGTGACAAGTTTTCCAAGAATGCTGGCGTGCACCAGAGGTCAATTTTGAGCCCCTTGTTGTTTATCATGGTACTTGAAACCCTCTCATGTGACTTCAGAAATGGACTCCCGTGGGAGATGATGTATGCTAATGATCTGGTGTTGATTACAGAGAATGAAAGGAAGGCGGAGGAAAGATTTGGGAAGTGCAGAGATGGTATGAAACACAAGGGCTCAAAGTAAATGCAGATATTACTAAAGTGATGGTGTATAGGGCTGGTGGTAGTACTGTCAAAGAAGAGGGAGAGTGGCCATGTGAGATCTGCCACAAGGCTGTGGAAAGTAAGTCCATCTTGTGCAGTCTGTGATAAGTGAGTGCATAAGATATGTAGTGGTACTAGAGGTAGACTGCAAGATAATGCTGATTTCATGTGTGCCGTGTGTCGGGGAGAGCAGGTGAAGATTGTCAGGCATGGAAGGACTGACCTTGTTGGTGAGTCTCTCGAGTATGTGGAAGAGTTTTGTTATTTGGAAGACATATTATGTGCTGGAGGTGTGGCTGAAGCTAGCTCTGTGGCTAGAGTGAGGAGTTGTTGGAAGAAATTCAGTGAGCTGTTGCCTCTCCTGACACTGAGAGAGCTTTCCCTCTGTGCTAAGGACCTCTGTATGTGTCATGTGCCAGGAGTGCAATACTGTATGGTAGTGACACTTGGGCAGCAAAGGAAGAGGATATTTGCAGGCTTAAACATACAGAAATGACAATGAGTGGGTGGATGTGCAGTGCGTCCTTGAACGCGAGGCCTTGGGGGCTAGGTTTATGACTGAAGAGTTGAGAGCAAGGATGGGACTGGAGTGTGTTGTTGTGATGAGGAGGTGCTGACTGAGATTGTCTGGACATGTGGAAAGGATAGGAGCTGACAACTGGGCGCAGAAAGGGATGTGTAAACGTTGGGGGTAGGGTTGCGAGAGGCAGACCAAAGAAGAGCTGGGATGAGGTCAAAGAGTGTGGACCTCAGGGATAGGGGACTGCATAGGGAAGTTGCCAAAGATCTAGCAGCATGGATATCACTAGCACTCAGAAATTTTATGCTATCCTTAACCATGCTATACCTAGATCTAGGTTTGGCTGCAATTATTTGGAGAGGGAACAAAATGATGAAAATTCCAAACCTGAACACTGACAGAAGAGCCAAACCCTCCTGTTTTGTGCCCATTTTGGGTCTGTCTGAACCTGAATCCCTGGGTTACCCACAGCACACCCTACCAACTCAGTTGCCTGGCCAAAGCTACAATTCCCTACATCGTCATCTGGAAGAATTTGGAAGGAATGAGAGAGTGTTTTTGATTGGTGATATGAATGGTAAAGTTGGGAATGTGAAGGTGGATGGAATAGTTGGTGAGTGGGGTGTGCCTGCTGAGATAGATGAGAATGGGAGTGCGTTAGTGGACATTTGTGCTGGGAGGGGGTTGGTGGTAGCCAATACCCTCTTCAGGCATAAAATGATCCACAGGTATACATGGCGAGTGATGAGAAGGGTGGGTGGTGAACTGAATGAAAGGTAGGCAATGATTGATTATGTGTGTGTGGATGAAAGGATGCGAAGATGTGTAATGGATGCAAGAGTTTATAGAGGTTGGGGGAGTGGACTCTCTGACCACTACTTGGTGGTGGCCAGAATCAAGGTCCAGTTAGAATGGAGAAATAGAAGAAGGGAAAGACGAGAGGAAGGAGTAGTTGCAAGGAGAGTGGAAAGGTTACAAGAGGATGAGAAAAAGGCAGAGTATAAGAGAGAAGTGGAGGAACGATTGGGCAAATATGAATTGGAGCAGATGGGAGACGTGGAAGGTGTGTGTAGGATATTTACAGAAGAAATATGTGCACCATGTGATGTGGTGTGTGGAAGGAAGAGAAGACGGAGGGGGGTGCAAGGAACGGCGTGGTGGACTGAAGAGGTGAGACAGGCTGTGGCACAAAAGAAGAAAGTATACAATGAATGGATGAGAAATAGGGGCGTGGAAGAAGTTGAGAGGCGGAAGAGAGAGTTATATGTGGAAAGGAAGAGAGAGGTGAAAAGATTAGTAAGAGAGAGTAAGAAGAGAGTGGATGAGGAATTTGGAAGGAATTTGAGTGTAAAGTGGAGGGACTGTAAGAAAATGTTCTGGAGAGAAGTGAAAAGAGTAAGACAGGGTGGAAGTGAAGTTAGCAGGGGAGTGAGAGATAAAAATGGTAGATTACTAGTGGAGAAGGGAGAAAAAGTGAGCAGATGGAGAGAACACTTTAAGGAATTGTTGAACGTAGAGGATGGAAGTAATGCAAGTATAAGTGGCTGGGGAATGGCTGGGAGAAGGAGGGAGGTGAGAAGACAGGAAGAAATCAGTAGGATAGAAGTTGTGGAAGCAATGAAGAAAGTTAAATCGGGGAAAGCCCCAGGAATTGATGGAGTGTGTGGTGAAATGCTGAAGCATGGGGGAGAGATAGTAGTAGAATGGATGTGGAAGATGTGCAGATTGGCCTGGGAGGAAGGTAGAGTCCCGGAGGATTGGAAGTCAGGTATAATTATTCCCTTGTACAAAGGAAAAGGGGAAAAAGAAGTGTGTGGTAATCATAGGGGCATTTGTCTTCTTAGTATAATAGGAAAAGTGTATGGTAGGATACTTATAGACAGAGTTAGAGAAAGAACAGAG
>NW_027643726.1:0-25000 GCF_032717465.1 Coenobita brevimanus | reverse complement strand
GCATTACACTCCTGACACATGCCACATACAGCATTACACTCCTGACACATGCCACATACAGCATTACACTCCTAACACATGCCACATACAGCATTACACTCCTAACACATGCCACATACAGCATTACACTCCTAACACATGCCACATACAGCATTACACTCCTAACACATGCCACATACAGCATTACACTCCTAACACATGCCACATACAGCATTACACTCCTAACACATGCCACATACAGCATTACACTCCTAACACATGCCACATACAGCATTACACTCCTAACACATGCCACATACAGCATTACACTCCTAACACATGCCACATACAGCATTACACTCCTAACACATGCCACATACAGCATTACACTCCTAACACATGCCACATACAGCATTACACTCCTAACACATGCCACATACAGCATTACACTCCTAACACATGCCACATACAGCATTACACTCCTAACACATGCCACATACAGCATTACACTCCTAACACATGCCACATACAGCATTACACTCCTAACACATGCCACATACAGCATTACACTCCTAACACATGCCACATACAGCATTACACTCCTAAAATATGCTGCATACAAAGACCCCTTAGCACGTAGGGAGAGCGCTATCAGTGTCAGAAGAGGCAACAGCTGCCTGAACTTCTTCCAACCACTCCTCACCTCAGCCACAGAGCTGCTCCAGCCCCACCTCCAGCACACATGTCTCCCAAATAACAAAACTCTTCCACACACTCAAGAGACCAGCAAGTTCAATCCTTTCTATCTATCTATCTATCTATTGCCAGACGCCTCAATCCCGTTTGGGGTGGCCACAAACAAATCGCCTCCAAGTCGCCCTGTCCCCCGCCATTTCACTCCCCTGCTCCCAGCTCACACCCCCCTCTCTCATATACCTCTCCACCCCATCCCTCCATCTCATCCTCGGCCTCCCCCTCCCTCTTTCCCCCTCCACCTCACTCACATACACTCTCTTCGTCAGTCTTTCACCCTCCATCCTCTCCACATGGCCAAACCACCTCAGTGTGTTCCTCATAACGCTTCCTATCACATCCACATCAACACCACAACGCTCCTTTATATCCTCATTCGTCAGCCTGTCTCTCCATGTGACTCCACAGGCTCCTCTTAAATAACTCATTTCCACTGCTCTCACTCTTGACTTGTGTCCTTCCAACAACGTCCAAGCTTCACTTCCGTACGTTAGAGTTGGTATCACAATACTGTCATGTAGTAACTTTTTCACTTCCATGCTCACTTCCCTGTTTCTTATCACTGCTTTCAAGGAACCAGCAACCTTTCTTCCCTGCTGTACCCTTTCAAGCACTTCACCCTCCAAACCTCCATCCTTACTCATCACACTACCCAAGTACTTAAACGTAACCACACTTTCCAATTCCTCACCATCCAACCTCGCTGTACATTCACTGACTTCACCTCTCTCAAAGACCATCACTTTACTCTTCCCTACATTCACCTTTAGATTCCGTTTCTTACACACTCTCCCAAACTCATCCACCAAGCCTTGCAGCTCTCCTTCGTCTTCACTCAACAACACAGTATCATCTGCAAACAACAGTACAGGGAGTTTCCAAACACTATCCTCTCTCACCATGGCCACTCCAACATCCACTACCCTACCTTGTACCTCTTTTATTACCCCATCCATGTACAGATTGAACAACCATGGAGACATGACACATCCCTGTTTCAACCCAACCTTCAAAGAGAAAAATTCACTTAGATCACCATCCACACGCACTGCAGCCTTCGCACCATCGTACATACTCTTCACAGCATTCAACAACTTTCCATCTACTCCATATATTCTTAACACTTTCCACAATCCTTGTCTATCCACCCTGTCATATGCTTTCTCCAAATCCATGAATGCCGCATACAACTTCTTTCCCTTCTCTAGAAACTTTTCCACTAAAGATCTGAGAATGAATATCTGATCTACACAACCTCTTCCCTTCCTAAAGCCTCCCTGTTCTTCTCCAACTAATTTCTCTGTTCTTTCTCTAACTCTGTCAATAAGTATCCTACCATACACTTTTCCTATTATACTAAGAAGACAAATGCCCCTATGGTTACCACACACTTCTTTTTCCCCTTTTCCTTTGTACAAGGGAATAATTATACCTGACTTCCAATCCTCCGGGACTCTACCTTCCTCCCAGGCCAATCTGCACATCTTCCACATCCATTCTACTACTATCTCTCCCCCATGCTTCAGCATTTCACCACACACTCCATCAATTCCTGGGGCTTTCCCCGATTTAACTTTCTTCATTGCTTCCACAACTTCTATCCTACTGATTTCTTCCTGTCTTCTCACCTCCCTCCTTCTCCCAGCCATTCCCCAGCCACTTATACTCGCATTACTTCCATCCTCTACGTTCAACAATTCCTTAAAGTGTTCTCTCCATCTGCTCACTTTTTCTCCTTCTCCACTAGTAATCTACCATTTTTATCTTTCACTCCCCTGCTAACTTCACTTCCACCCTGTCTTACTCTTTTCACCTCTCTCCAGAACATTTTCTTACAGTCCCTCCACTTTACACTCAAATTTCTTCCAAATTCCTCATCCACTCTCTTCTTACTCTCTCTTACTAATCTTTTCACCTCTCTCTTCCTTTCTACATATAACTCTCTCTTCCGCCTCTCAACCTCTTCCACGCCCCTATTTCTCATCCATTCATTGTATGCTTTCTTCTTTTGTGCCACAGCCTGTTTCACCTCTTCAGTCCACCACGCTGTTCCTTGCACCCCCCTCCGTCTTCTCTTCCTTCCACACACCACATCACATGCTGCACATATTTCTTCTGTAAATATTCTACACACACCTTCCACGTCTCCCATCTGCTCCAATTCATATTTGCCCAATCGTTCCTCCACTTCTCTCTTATACTCTGCCTTTTTCTCATCCTCCTGTAGCCTTTCCACTCTCCTTGCAACTACTCCTTCCTCTCGTCTTTCCCTTCTTCTATTCCTCCATCTTACTTGAACTTTAATTCTGGCCACCACCAAGTAGTGGTCAGAAAGTCCACTCCCCCAACCTCTATAAACTCTTGCATCCATTACACATCTTCGCATCCTTTCATCCACACACACATAATCAATCATTGCCTTCCTTTAATTCAGTTCACCACCCACCCTTCTCATCACTCGCCATGTATACCTGTGGATCATTTTATGCCTGAAGAGGGTATTGGCTATCACCAACCCCCTCCCAGCACAAATGTCCACTAACGCACTCCCATTCTCATCTATCTCAGCAGGCACACCCCACTCACCAACTATTCCATCCACCTTCACATTCCCAACTTTACCATTCATATCACCAATTAAAAACACTCTCTCATTCCTTCCAAACTTTTCCATGCACACTTCTACATTTGTCCAGAACTCTTCTCTCACTCTTCTAGCACGATCTTGCGTTGGCGCATACACACACACAATCGCCCACATTTGTATTCCAACTTTCAACTTTACCCACACAATCCTTGACCCAACTGATCCATACTGTCTTATGCTCCTCTTCCATCTTTTACTCACAACTATACATACTCCTTCCTTTGCCCTCTCATTCTCACCTACTCCTGCACATATACCCCATCCATACTCCCATTCTCTCACACTTTCTCCTCTCCATTTTGTTTCAGTTATTCCACATACATCCACTTTCGCATCCTCAAGCACCTGGACAATCTCTCTCTCTTTCACCTCATCATTCGCTCCTCTTACATTCCATGTAACCATTACCAAGTCCTTTGTCCGGTCCTGGGTCGTCATCGTTTGGTCAGTCCTTGTCCGAGGCTTCTTGTTTGTTTTTTTAGTTAGTTGTTTTCCGGGGAGGGGCACTAACCCTCCGCCAACCCTTATAGTCGCCTTTTACGACAAGCAGGGATACTGGGGGAGTATTCTTGAAAAAAAAAACCCTACCCCCAGGGGGTATATATATATATATAAGAATCACACACTGCACGTTTGTACAGTTCATATGTGGAAAGTTTTTAACGCCTGGTTGTTTTCTAGTAGTCCCGGATTCGACTCCCAGCTAGAGCGTTAAAAACTTCCAGGTAGATAGACGTATATCCTAAACCCCACCGACGAGGTGTAGGCCTATTTCGACAGACAACATGAAAGGTCCTGATTCGATTTCGCTAAACGTTTTAATATAATATATATCCATCGACTTCCAGTTTCACTCGTCAGATCTACTATAGGTCATCAGTATGTTTTGGCAGATGCGAAACAATTCTTAACAGTAGATTGTCGTTTTATGTTTGTAGTGAATGTGACGTGGTAATAACAAAAGTAACGAACATTCGTTATATTGGTGGATGGGTTTACGTCTGAATTATCATTGTAATGAGTCTGCCGAAGTCAATAATGTATACAAACTTTGATTCCGACTCTGAAGAGAATTAATTTTGAGTCGTTCACCCTCCACCTGAGGCTAATAACATTATGCAGATCTCACTTTTCTATGCAGAGGGCCTGGTGGAAATTACTTATAATGTATGATGATTAATTGCACACACTGACACAAGCGGGTAGTTATTATTCATGGCAATGTTTTCCACCTTACAGACAGCATGGAAACGACCTACGTCAATGGCTGGAATTGTGACATACAATTTCTCTGTATTTGCTGTTCCGTTACTGTTGTATATTTCTTATGGCTGTGTTCTGTTTCATGGTATTTGCAACATTATTTCTGGTGTACAGTTTTTTGGGTTGTATTTTTCCATTTCCCTGTATTTAGTTTTGCATTTTTGTTGTACATTTGTTATTTTCCGCTATCATTCTAGCACCGTTAATCTCGTGAATGTTACTTACTACCATTGTATCATTCAGCTTTCCTTTTTTATTGTTTTCATTGTCGATAAAAGTCAATGATCAGAATCAGTATACTGTTGTCACACACTGTTTGGCATCTCTCACCTCTTACGTATCGTATCATGGAAGCACTTTAGTCTCACGCTATCCTTCCCTCTCACTTCAGCTTCAACTAGTCCCTTTCTCCCACTCAAGTCTCACCCTGCCACTCTCTCACCATAGTTTGTTTCACATAAGTAACCCCCTGCCATTTTCCACGCCCTCTGCCATCCCCCTCTCTGACATTTCCCACCTCCCTCTGCCATCCCCCCTGGCCATTTCCCTCCCCCTCGGCCATCCCCCCCCTCTGCCATTTCCCACTTTCCTCTGCAATTCCCCACCCTGCCATTTCCCCACCAAGCTCTGACTCACCAGTCTTATGCTGTCAATTCAGTCTCATTATATTTGCTAGAACCTAATTGTACCTCACTTCATTTTCTTCATGTATCCCACGTATTCGACTCTCTCTCTCTCTCTCCAAATGTATATCCAGTATGTGTGACCCTTGCCCTCTCTTTCATTCTGTAAATCCTTGTCTTTCCCAGCACGACCGACTAGACACACATTGTACAGAGTCGAGAAAACACATAAAAATGGGATTTTGAGAGCTGAACGACCTGGTAGTCCTCTCACGCATTTGTATATAGAAAGACAGGTAGATTAACGAGAGAGAGAAACAGAGACACAGAGAGATTACCAAGTTTTATTTCGCACTATGTGATATTGCTGTTACTGACCTTAGAACAAAGACATAGCCCCCACTCCCAACCGTCCCAGCGTTATACAAAATTTTGTCATACTTATAAGTTATAACCAACTGGTAGGGTAAAAACTGCTTTTCTTTGTTATTACTGTTACCGCCATTCACGTTTTACTTAAATAGCAAGATGGCCTGTAAATGAGAGCAACGAGAGCATATCGTCTTTTTACTGGAGAAAACCATGAAATAAATGTTCACATCAATCAAATTTTTAACCCTCCAGCACACACTGCCACAGGATATACATCCCAGTCCAAGCCCCACCGTCCACCATATATTCAGCCCAGCCCGCCCACTCCTGTACTCATTTTTTTTTTTTTTTACCACATCTTTGATGGTTATATGGCGCGACGGAGGTCATGCGGTCGAAAAAGCTTGTTCGTGCGATGATTGCACTATATATATTTTTCTCTTATTATTGTCTCCAAAATATGTAACATAACGTAAGAGATAGCAACTAACCTCTTAGACTTTTTTCCTCTTGCCATGCTATGTTTAGATAATGGAAGTATGCCTTATATTGGTAAATAGGCTCAAAGGCAATTTTGTGCAACATATAGGATGAGGAAGCATAAAGTAATGTATCAGGCGAGGTTTCAGTTGTGTTAATTTTTATATTTCATTTTTCAAATACATGACTGACAAAGATGTGATTATTTTATCCTTGTACTTACCCCCTCCTTAAGACAGAAAGACACAGCAGGATGCAGACACACGGTGAGGTCTATCGGATATGCAAATCGAGAAAACATCACTAATGCACACAAGCATGCAAGCTTGAAAGCGTCTATCCCTGCATTCTTCCAGTGCTGTGCCAACACACGGATTAGTTATCCAAGTAATTGAATATAAACAGTGAACACTTGTTAAGTAAATATCACTCCAGTGCAAAACACACACAAAAGACTACGTACGCAACTACTGTCGAGTCCGAACAATGTTTCATCTCACGTCCTGATGCACATCAGATCTAGACGAAGCTAAGAGAAATCCCACTAAACTCACCGACAACGAACAGGCTTCTAACCCTCCAGCCCTGAGGTATTAAGGGTTCACGAGGCCAGTGGAGATAGTCAGCTGTTCGTTCACTCCCCGCAAACTTTGAAATATGATCATTCACGTTTTGTCAATGTGTTTCTTATATTCTGAAAATTTTCACCTCCATGCAGTATCATTTTGGTTTTTCTTTAGGTTGATTAAAAAAAAAAAATGAAGCTCTTTGTTTCTTGCCTTTTTGAAGACGGAAATCATGCAGCAGCTAATCGTCAGATCTGAGAGATGCGAACCATCGTGAGAAAATTAGGAAATCTGGGTGGTTGTAAATAATGTGAAGCTTTGAAAGGTGGGAGTTGTTTTAGTTATAGAGTGGTTTGATCTGTGAGAGTCGGCTGCCTTGTGCTTGTGGATAGGCGAATGGTTTAATACGAGACTGAGTGTTAATAGGGAGATTGAACTAGATGCAAGTAGCTAAACTAGGCAGGACGGAATGGGAGGGCAAGGGAGATGTGAACTGGGCTAGCATGAAGTACGAGCAGCGAGCAAGGGATAACGAAACAAATCGCCAGGTCACAGTGCATGCAGTGTTTCGCTAGTAAAGATTGTAGAAAAAAATATATACAAGTATATATACCGGTAGCTAGCCGAACAAGCATGAACAAAGATAACGTCATTGCAGTAAAGAGAGTAGAAAAAAAGTGACTAGCTGAGCGAGCATCAACATAGTTAAAGCCATTGTTGCATCTGTGCCTGGACGTTTGCTAGAGTGAATAAAATTTCATGGGGTTTCATTTTCGTTGGGTTTGGAGCGTTCGTAGTACTTCATCTGAAGCGATTTGTTTTGCGTGTGGCTATTCGTATTTTCTTTCATGTCACTAATGCAAACTCAGCCAACTTCACACAAGATATATCTTACATACAAGAGGGTAGTAAGTAGTAATGTGCCCTCCCCTAAAAAAAAAAAAAAAAAAAAATGAATCCGCTTCGACATCTGGGAACTTAATTGATTTTTCATATAACTTCTTCGTGGTTTATTTTGCATATTGTACCTAACCATTCCCTTGCATGTCTTTGATGCAAAGTGTTATAGAAACAAAAACAATATTATAGCAAACAGTAGAATGGTAAGGCATTATATCCAAATACTCGTAAATCGCTGATGAACACTTGCTAGGAAAGTCGTCAAACCCACTCAGAACATCTCAGAATAGCGGTGATAGGGATAGCGGTGTTGCGCTATCGATGTTACCACTGGCATTATCGGTAGTCAGTAATAAGGATCCGTCATCAACAGTACTGTGATTTCATTCTCTTCCTGTGGTGCAAACTGACAACCCCTCTCAATAATTCCTCCATTTATTATTATCTTCCTTTTCCTCTTCTTTGCTTCTACACATCCTTCATTTCCTTCTTCTTCCCTTTCATCTCCCATTCTTCCCTTACCTCCATTTCCTCCTCCTCCTCCTCCTTTTCCGCCTCCTCCTCCTCATCCGTTTCCCTGTCCCCCCTTTTCCACTCCTTTTCCTCCTCCATGTCCGTTACTGTTCCTCCTCCTTCTCCCTTTTTCCTTTTCCTTCTTCCTTTTCTTCCGTTCATATTTCTCCTCGACAATCTTTATTTCATCTTCTTCATTTCCCCTAAATTCCTCCTTTCGAAGCATCTCACAATCGTTTCAAGTTTAGTGAAGGAAATCAGTTAGTCTAAGTGACTCCCTGCAGGAGACTTATCTCCCATTCTCCACCACAACTTGGCAGATGCAAGATGGCTCCAGAAGTGAATGTACTGCGGTATCTCTTGCTTCTTTCTGTAGAAGGTGAGTAAAAAATAAAGATCTTTGCTTTTCATGTTATGCTTGGTCTCTTTTAAGTTTTATGTTTAATCGGAGACTTCATCACTGATTTTTTACTTAATTTTTGTTTATCAAGTATATTACACTCCTTTGGGGTTCCCTAGGTGTTATCATAAAACACATTAGCTACACTGAATTACCTGCGACAAGGAAGTGATGGCTTATGCTAGGTTACCGTTTGTTAAATTCTCTAAACTGTTATTTTTTTTCTTTGTATTTTAAGTCCATCGCAATTCACATAAAGATGCATATTAAAGTTCTAATACTACCTATGATGCAGATTTACGGTACCTTTTTTCCCAAATTTATGATAAAAGTTTTAACAGAAAAAGATGCAGCATTTTGAACACATCCCTGACATAATACAGCCTTGCTGCAGTTGTATTAAGTTGATTTTTGATGCTGTAGCAAGTACCTTGTTACGTGCGTCGATTTGGCTATATCATTCAGTCCTTCGTAATTACTAAGAGTGTAGGAGCTCTGGGCTAGGCTAATCATACCCGGAATTTAAGGCAAAGTGACGAGCCTCCCGTGCTCCCGAGTGACAATGTGAACAGTAAGGTCCAGCCATTCCTGAGATATAAACCCTTACAGGCTCAGTCCAGCGTAACAAAGTGTTTCCTGGGTAGCAGGGAAAAAAAAAAATTAACTCAGTGTAGGGTTCGTTAAACGATAAATAAATCAGATAGAAACGGGAGGTTGGACAGAGGGACACTGACTGAAAGACATCATAATATAAAACCCATACTGCCAATCTGCGATGATGCGCTGTTTAGAGATACAGCATCGAGAGGAGGACGGGGGTAGAGATGAGTGATCTGAAGTAGGTAGTTTAATTAGATGTGAAAAAATCACATATACAGGTACTTTCTAAGGATATCATTGTAAGGGCGGAAAGTGTGGCTTAGTACCTATACCTCTGTCTATATCTAAATCTGTCTGTCTATATAGGCTAAGTGGAATGGAGGTAGTCAATCAGAAGCTAATCACTGTAAGGAGTGTGTGTGTGTGTGTGTGTGTGTGTGTGTGTGTGTGTGTGTGTCGCTTAACCTAACTTTTAAAGCCCTCGGATAGCTATCAGGCCAAATCCCAATGTCCTGTCTTACGGTACAAAAAGTAATCTATCATAATCTAACCTATCCTGTCCTAACCTAACCTAACCTACCCCACCCCACCTTTATCAGCCGAAACTATCCAAACCTAACATATCGATGAGGAATATGGAATTTCACCAAAAGTAAGACGTGCATTAGAAGAGTTTGGTAAAAAGTTTAGCTACTGGTGGTAACTTGTGTGATATACCAAATCTAAGTCTTTAAGGATTTTACAGTTAAAATATTGAAACTGTCTAGTACCTGTGGTCGTCTATGAAACATATAAAAAATATCCTGAGAAACGCTCATTCCAAAATGATATCTTGAAGACTCTCATCCGTGTGGTAAATTATTAATAGTATATACGTCGCACTGTATTGTAGTATTGGTGGGGCCGCTCACAATCCACTTGCGCGATATAGTGCTGCTCTCGGGAGACTGCCCTTTCCTTTCTTCCTTCCTTATTTCCTTCCATCCTCTTCTGTCTTTCTTTCCTTCATTCTTTCCTCTTCCTTCTGCCTATGGATGGCTCTACGCTGGGTGGTAACCATATAGCCCAATTATGGCGCCTGGTGGTTTAAAGAGTAATTAAGGCGCTCCAGTCGGATTGAGTCTGTGCAGGTTTATATCCAAGGGACGGTTGGGTCTGTTGCTCACGTAATGCCACTTAGGGATGAGTGAGGGTGGTCACTCTCATCTTAAATGTCAGGACCAACTTGCCTAGCCCCGGGCTCCGACGCTCCTTATAGGGCAGCGCAGGATTAGATGATGATGATCAGGATGATGAGTATGTAACACAGGTAAGGTGCTACAATGCCTCCCTCCTAAGACATCTGCTGTACAGTAAGAGAGTATACTATACTCTTATTACTTTAACTTGTCCTGCTATCTCTCCATCCAGGATACTGAGTTGGAACATAAAATAACACAACAACACCATGTTCGTCACGAAGTTCCTTCAAATATACGTTCCATATTAACGTGTTTGTGGAAGACATGGGAGTAGCATTAATCCTCACTGCCCCTCCTCTCTCTCTCTCTCTCTCTCAAGGCAAACTGGCTGATTAATGCTTTCCCCACCTGCATGACTGCGGCACACATATAGAGTCAATACACAATAGATCACAGACGCCACCACAGCCACGTCTAAAATAATTATGAAGCTGGTGGAGTGACAGAGACAAATGGTGGCAACACCACACACACCTGCTTGCTTGTACAGTTACTCTTTCCCCCAGAGGATAACCTGGTCCTACACTGAACCTTATATTGACTGATGAAGACATAAGTGCCCTTCTTTGCCATAACATATCGAATTAAGCATGAAATAGCCTAATCTTCGCAATCTAAGTTCACAAACACGATTTCCATTGATGCCGCTGTAAGAATTAATTTACGAGGTTCACGGACAGACGTAGTGAAGCTTAAAATGAACAGTCATCAATGATTACACAGAATGGGACAGAAGTGCGCCTGGTACAGCACTGCATTAGCTTCACACATGGAGTATGTCCATCACTTCCCTTCCTGGCTCATCATATAGAGTCATCTATGGGTGGGATACATTTCAAACCTCTCTTAACTTA
Organism: Coenobita brevimanus; assembly: GCF_032717465.1. Classification (NCBI taxonomy): domain Eukaryota; kingdom Metazoa; phylum Arthropoda; class Malacostraca; order Decapoda; family Coenobitidae; genus Coenobita; species Coenobita brevimanus. The sequence goes on along the minus strand of NW_027643726.1, from coordinate 13,809 downwards.
GGAATCTTGGTCGGAAAGGGGAAGTGAAACATTAGACGAATGTTTGTCGTGAATGAACTTCACACTGCAACAAATATTTTGCTAACTCTGCATCTCTCTTGTCACTGTTCATCCAGCAACACAGTTGGGGACCTGGATATAACATCGACTATTGAAGGTCGAATTCTTGGAAAACATTAGAAAATAGCTAAAACTGATTGTCTGGCTTCACTACCTTCGTGTGGTCGATAAGAAATAATTTTAAGCATACATATGTATGGATAAACTACCGCATAAAAGTCTTTAATACCAAAGGTATTTTTGAGCTGCCATGAGTGTGATTTATTTCTGCTGTCCTCTGATCCTGAAAAAAAAAAAATCCGTGATGCACTGAAATAATTACCGATGATGATAAAAGCTTCAGCACTTGGTGGCCATATTCCAAGCGCATTTGAGGTTTCCTTACACATTTTTCTGAAAGATTTATTTTGTATGTGACACGCTCTTAAGTATTTTGTACTTTTCTCTGACAAATCATTTGGGACAGTAAATATATAAACAACTCAACAGATAGTATCAAGATGCGATTTGCGTAATAAAGCGCAGTAAAATCGATGCATCGAAGCCTCCAGTGCCACCAAGAGTACGGCTCTTGGTACGAAGGAACCCCTTAATGTTTTTGAGTGTGCATCATAAAGATCTCCAGTCATATTTGATGTAGGTCTACTTAGAACAGGATGGAACTATAGATACAACCCCATTCTATATAACTTTCAAAACATTCCACGAAATCCTCGTCTCTGTTTTAACTACAACACTCGTGACTGGATAAAATTCAGTGCCCCTAACTTAGCCTCCTTGACCGCTTCTCTGCCACTAGGCTCTGGGGAACAAGCCACAGAAATAACAATAATAATAATACTGAAGCAGCGGGATATATACTGAATGAAAGGCGAGGGTTTGTGACTTTGTGGAACCTGACAAAATTGGTGATTCTCTCTCTCTCTCTCTCTCTCTCTCCACACACACACACACACACACACACACACACTATTTCCAGCGGAAAGACGACCATAAGTGCTTAGCCAACAGAAGGCTATATTTTTCTTAACGAGTACTAGAAGAGTGCTATGCAGGATGTCTAATACACCTTAAACCTTGGGGCAAAATTAGTAAAATTGATACCAGTAATATACATCATTAACCATTTTAGTAGAATTGTCTCGTTTGTATTTTATTTGTACTATTACCACTTCTATAAGAGGCGGAGTTAACAGTAGCCCTCATCTGCCCTTTGAGGATCTAACTCATGCAAGGCCATCACTCAGATTGGGCTGTTCTAACACCCTAAGCTACTAAAAGCAGAATAGGTATAATATTAGGTTAACTTTTGTCACCAGCCTTATACCAGCCTTGCCATGACATAACACGCTATTAATGTTAACACCCTCATTAACCTTAATCACCTCTTTCATAGTTAAATTAAGTGTGGTAACTCAGTGAGGATGGAACCTTATGCAAGTTTATGCAAAAATGTAGATGAGGTGAGTTAGGTCATATAATCTCTGTGATACAGGTGCAGCATCTTCTCATCATAGCAGTGTTGTTAATACTCATGTGTGGAAAGAGAGGCAAAATATAACCTTTTGATTTCTTGTAGTTTTCCCTTCCTTTAACATAACCTTAAAAATAATTACGTTTATTATAACTGAATTTTTAACTACTTTTAAACTGAGGCTTAAAACAAATAGGCTAAAAGTTAAAAATAGTAACACTGCGAAAAAAACAAAAAACTGATTGATCATATTATTCAGACGTCTACTGCATTTGTTCTAACATGCCAAAGATCTCTAACCATTTTCAGCTTCGTTGATGACCATGTTTAATTATACTGGAGGGTAGGTTTTACTAGTAACCCAAGAAAGTAATTCCTACCTCCATAAGAAGAGTTCATAGAGTTTTATGCGACCGCGACTTAATATTCAAATTATGGGAAAGACCCAATTCCGTCAGATGAAGACATGTCGACTATAGTATTGTGTGTGTGTGTGTGTGTGTGTGTGTGTGTGTGTGTGTGTGTGTGCTTTATCTATTTATCGCCATATATCCGTCTATCCGTCTATCTGTCTGTCTGTCTTCCTATCGCTCTCTTAAGCACTCCTCTTCATACGGACAGACCACATGCGCTAACTAACAGCAAAATTTATTCAGATTTTTGCCAGTCTGTTGCCCATTTATCATTTAATGCATTTAACCCCATCAAAATAAAAGTAAGAGTGTTTCAGTGCAACTCTGCTGCAGTGGGAATAACGAGCTACTGTCACCCAAACCGTCTCTTCGTTCAGTGGAGGGAAAGTTGGACAAAAACATTCTTTTCAAGGGGGAAAAAAAAAAATAGGTAACGTTATGTCTGGATTCTGTGTACAGAGTCCAGTGCGTTTAGGGATATTTGGACAGGTATTTTCTTATCCACACGGAGCCAAACTGTCACAGCATTTGTACCCTCACCATAACGACGGTTTTGTCATTCTATTCCTGCAACCTACAGGCAATGTCTATATTTATTTTTCCATTTCGGGCCAGATTCCTTTGAGCGATTTTGTTAAGGAAGTCTACATCTGATAAGTACGTCTCGAAAAGTTTCTCGTAAACTACATAAAGTGGTCCGGTGGAAGAAGGTATTGGTGAAAGTATTAGCCAACGTAGTATACGGGTTTAATGATGTGACGTAAATAGCGACTTGAGGGATGGTGCGAACATCCTGCCACTAACAGTGTCCTCTGTGTCGCTGACATCTCAAACTGTTGTGCTTCGCCACATCTTGCAATGGGGATAATTACTATGCCTACCTGTCAGTATATGGATACACACTATAGTCTATTTGATTGACCTGTGCACCTGAGATATACCTGTATGGGGCCAGTAGGGTGTGTTTGTTTCGCGGCTGCTGATTGGCCGAGGATGATGTCATGGAAGTAAATGCATTCATGTACTGTAATGCAACATGCGGACGTGGGTGTACGCCATGAGTGAATAATTTGCTTCAAACATCACTCATCGTTTTATGAAACTTTATAATCAAGTGTAATTTTCTTTGATAACATTAAACTTTTAACGCTAATTCTGACCTTCTCAGCTTCGGAAATTATTCCATACTTAATCTGCATCGTTGTATTAAAGGCAGTTTAAAAATATAAATATAGATGTGTTAAAATAAGAAAAGATGTAGATTTAAATAATCGGCGGCCAATCAGCAGCCTCGATTCAAACACACCCTACTCGCCCTATACATCTCAGCTACACAGGTCAAACAGGATATAGTTTGTGAAAATTTTTCTTTATCCACGTTAATTGATGTACGTACCCATTAAAATACATATTTCTAGATGTCACGCACACACACACACACACACACACACACACACACACACACACACACACACACACACACACACACACACACACACACACACACACACACCTCTTTCCTTCGTCAAGAATCCCTCCATCACTGCCACCTGCCTTCTCTGACTCCTCATCCTATAGCTTCACCATCTCTCCCCCTCCCTCCTACTCATGTCTCCATTTCTCCTACCTTTGCCCCCGTCCTTCTATACCCTTTCACCTCTTCCTCTCTCTCCTCCATCCCTGCTTGTCTTTCTCTTACACATCTACTCCTCTCCTTCCTCCCATCTCCATCCTTACATATATTTCTTCCATCCTCCCCTCTTTTCCTCCTCTCCCACTTCCTCCAGCATCCCCTCTTCCATCTCCCTCTCCCTCCTATACGCCACCCTCCTCTGTATCGGAAATTTTGGCGGATGAGGATGGAGGTCAGACGATATCCCTGCGGCCGCTGCAACTGATGGTTCATGAGCACCAGTCCGTCCCCCGGCCCTGCTCACTGACTGGCTGCGCGGCTGCGGGTTGTCTTTCGTTTTTTCCCTCTCATCTTCGTCTTCCTTTTTTAACTCATTCTTTTTTTTACTTTGTTACTGTTACTTCTTTTTTGCGCCTTTCCCTATCACTTTCCATTATTTCTCCTTTTTTTGATCACTTTATTTCATATTTTCGTTTCTCCCTATCCCCTTTTTATGTATCCTTCTCACGCTTTAGATTTTCTTTTGTTTTTGTCAGCTCTCGTAAGTGACTCTCATTGTCGGTAACTTGTGTTATACACTACACATCCTGGATAAATGTATGTGTTTTAGCAGCCGGCATACACACGCCAGTCATGGAAAGGCAGCTCTATTGTGCATCTGTGGTTCTAGAAAGACAGCTGATCCGTAGAGCCGAGGAACCTTTTCTGCCAAGGGGGAAGTGACCTGCTCCCAATCACGTCTTCATGCATGAGTATGGGAGTGGTAGGTTTTTGTGGTGCTTGGTGTGGGCTGCATGTGCAAGTGTGTTTTGAGGTGGCTGTGTTTCTGTGTGAGAGTCTGTATACGTCATCCAAGGAATCTTGACTTGGTGTTGGCGTACGAGACCACTTGAAAGGACACATTACAGTATACACTAAATATCTGCCACGGAGATTTTTTTTTTTTTTTTTTTTTTTTGGTGTCCCATTCCTTCCTTCGTACTCCTTTAAAAATTTGTCACATTTTCATTTTTCATGTACAGTCAGGATCATAAGTTGCGTTACCTCTACAGTACAAGTGCGAGCTAGTGTGTATTTTTCTTGATATGGGAGATATTATTTCTGTAGATTACGACTTGAATATTCACAGTGTAATTTTGTTCATATTACTCCAGGAATGAGACATATTGCTGCTAATTCTCTCAGACTAATTCTACTTTAGGTGAGGTGTAGGATTTGCCTATACATTAAATCTATTTCATCCATTTGCTTCTCCCAGCTACCAGCAACATTCCTCGTCACTCACTCCTGCCCTGAATTTTAAGAAGAAACAGTTTAAATGAACGTAACCCAGTAAAGCAATTTCTCTGGTGCTACTGTGAGTAAGGTTGGGAATTTGTCTATAAGCAATGCGTAGCCTACCGTACATTTTTCTTTGCTGTGCCTCATGGCTTTCAGCAGCACATCCCACTATCCTTCGCCACTCACTGAAGGATTGAAATTTAGTATCAAACTCACAAAGATAACAACATAAAGGAAGATATAAGCCTGCACTCTTGTCAGGTGAGGAGCCATTTTAGCACTTTATTCCCAGCGATTTAACCTGAATATTGCCTATGTATTCCTTTTCATGCTATCTGACATAGATTGCATAGTTAACAAAAAAGAGATTCTTAACGTACCATAAATAAATCCGTAGGGATATGATGGAATGTCTTAGGTTAGAATTCTTGTCGATTAAGGAAACTCCCCAACAGCTCTTCCTTGGCGATTTATATTTTGATACTGCTGGCCAATATCAATTTGTTTGATATTTATGATGGGTATGGCGTTTCTGAATGATTTAAACGACACAGAAGAGGACAGTAAGGAGTAATAAGCAAAATAAATCGCTTAGGAAGAGGCATTTACAGAAGCTTCCCTAACCGACGAGAATACGGGCCCTAAACTGACAAAAATACGGGCCCTCGTAAAGTCGTATCTTTGTGGGGGTTGTGTGTAGGGCGTGGAATTTTACTCTGTCTCACGTTTACTTTAATTTGTGTCTTTGTGCGTGTCGCCTTTCAGCCACACGTCAGAGGCCCAGCGTCACCCCTCCCCATTCACTTCACTGATTGCTGCCTCGGCCTTGATGGCGAAGGAGGCACTGGCACGTGCTGGCCCTTGGCACTTTAGGAAGATAAACGTCAATTCCTCTGTCTCGCGGTTTGTGTGTTTCTGTCAATCTGTCTCTTCGTCTGTCAGTTTGTGTGTGTGTGTGTGTGTGTGTGTGTGTGTGTGTGTGTGTGTGTGTGTGTGTGTGTGTGTGTGTGTGTGTGTGTGTGTGTGTGTGTGTTTTCAATACTCACTCTCGTTTTATTTTAAAGTGCTTTATAGCTCGTTGAAGGAAGAAAATCTTATACAGAATGAATCCTATGCACTACTAAACTTAGGAGAGTATAAATACCGGTTCTATCCACAGCCTTTCCGCTTGGCCTGACATGTCCTCCACAGAGAGAGGAGACAAGAAATATACTCAGAAGCCAAAGTATTACCTCGGCATAATTACCAGCACACACTTCACCTTTGTCACTCCACATTGGCTGGCATGTGTGTGTGTGTGTGTGTGTGTGTGTGCATAAAGATATATTAATATATTAGATATAGAAATAAGCTAGTGTGTGTGTGTGTGTGTACGTGTGCATAAAGATATATTAATATATCAGATATAGAAATAAGCTAGTGTGTGTGTGTGTGTGTGTGTGTGTGTGTGTGTGTGTGTGTGTTCGTGTGCATAAAGATATATTAATAGATATGGAAATAAGCTAGTGTGTGTGTGTGTGTACGTGTGCATAAAGATATATTAATATATTAGATATAGAAATAAGCTAGTGTGTGTGTGTGTGTGTGTACGTGTGCATAAAGATATATTAATATATCAGATATAGAAATAAGCTAGTCGGAAAGGAACGTAAAGAAACTTTCCGGTATATTATCGACGAGAAACGGGCTTTACTAACAACGTGGCAAATAATTCACTCTTTTCTAGGTTTTGCTGAAAGCGGTGGTCAGGGTGACAATATTATTTTCATTATGCTTGGAAATTCAACTCCCTGCCAAAGAATCTACCAAAATTGCTGTTATAATGCCCGAAATTAAAAAAAAAAAAAATCGGAGCTCAGAATGAGGAGACTGACGGCCTCAAGTCTCTTCCTGTAAAAGTGAAGGATTCCCCTCTTTTTCTCTCCTCTTCTCTTTCGTCTACACCGGCTGGAATCTGCTGCTGCCAGTCTCATCAAGGTTTATTGGCAGTAGCAAGAGTCCTATGGGACCAAAACAGGGGAAACTCGTGTGGTCTTCCTAGTGTACTATAAGTGTGAGCTCAAAGACTTACTGGCTGAGGCAGTATCTCTGTTCTCTCATTTAGCCTACTCCAGTCTCATGAACTATTTGGTACCGTCCCAGGGACGGGATTCACAAGCAAATATAAGATCAATTTCATATCGTAACTGTGATTTTTGCAATGTGGAATTATCTCTATGAAGGGCCCTGCCCGTCTGTCTCTCACTAACGATATTAGGAAACGAGGGACTTCATTTACGTAGACTTTAGTAGAAGCTACGCAGCATTACATCATACAACGCAACACAACACACAACACAACACACCATATAATCATCTCACACCACACCACACCACACAGAATCACTCTCCCACACCACACAGCACCAAGGACATTAACTAAATGGCCCTGTTAATTGCGGTTCTAGTATTTTAGCAGTTTTTTTTTCCCTCGGAAGGCCGAGAAGAATACAGAATCTTTCCATGTGCCACATTCTTCCTTCTAAGAATATCAATTGTGAGAGGGATATTATTGTTAGCTTCCTTGACATGATGGAGAAAGATGAGAAAATGCTAAAGCTTTCCATTCACTTGTTCTCTCTCTCTCTCTCTCTCTCTCTCTCTCTCTCTCTCTCTCTCTCTCTCTCATTGAACTATCAGGCCTCTGCAGCTGGATACAAAATATATATTTGCTTATTTTTCAAGTTAAGCCGAGTTAGAGTTGTAGTCAGAACTAGACTGCGATGTTTGGTTGCAACGGCTGGCAGGTAAAAAAAAAAAAAAACGCTAATTTTATGTACTGCTGATAAAGGCTGATGTAAAAAATGGTAACCATACAAATGACATCATGAATTTGAGAGGATTTTTTATTTCTGTGTGAATGAATGAACGTCATATTGCCAACAAGGAAAAAAAAAGTGAATCTGAACTGAATAAGATATTAGGAAACTGAAGAAATTTTGTACTGTATATCCATGTCGTACAGCACATGATTTTTTTCTATGATTAGCCTACCCTTGTTGAGTTCTTTAGTGTTAGAAAGGATACCTGTTATCCAATATGAGTGACTTTGATCCAAAATTAAGGATGAGAACTATTTATTGATTACATTTTTGATCAAATAGCCTTTACTGATCATCTATATGATCCACCGACATTCACTCTAATGCAAGGAAGGATATAAATCGTTTAGTTTCGTTTTTAAAGGCTCCAACATGCTTGCATGCGTCGGCCTTTGTCACCTAATGGTAGCTGTCCGTGCTGCTCGATCTCTGGCAGCTTCCTTATTAAGTCCCTTATCCCTGAGGTCACACTCAGTGTCCTCTTGCCAGGTCTTTTTCGGTCTACCTGTCGCAACCTTACCCCTAACGTTAACACTTCTCACTTTCTGCACCCAGTTATCATCCTCCATCCTCTCGACATGTCAAACCGTCTCAATCTACCCCTCCTCATGACAGCACCAATACACTCCAGTCTCACCCTACCTTCCAACTCTTTCATCGTAAACCTAGCCCTCCCCCCTCCAGGCCTAGCGCATATACAGTATATATATATATATATATATATATATATATATGGCTCTTCGAGCGTTGAGTTCAGTTTTACCTCAGTAAACCGAATCTGTATTTTCTTTACACTCCTAGTCATGTGACTCACTTGCTGCTGCATAAAATCTTCGGAAACTGAAACTAACTGCTAAAGAAAACACGGTCATGAATGGGCTAATTATCTCACTTTTTTTTTTTTTTTCCTGCTGGACATTGTCGCTGATGTTATGATGTCGCCCTTTTTCGCTGCATTTTTCCGCTCATCTTTCCTCTCTTTACCCTACCTCCCACTGCCATTACTGTTATTAACCGGACTAATTAATCTCTCCTCAGAGTCAACAAATTATCTTCCTCGCATGACATTGCATGATAATACGACATTTTCGTGTCTTTAAAAATTACTCCGCTTTTTCTCCCCTTACCCGTATACGCGTCTCTGTTCTTCTCTCTTACTCCTTAATTTTTCATCTTCACACTCGTTTCTGCTTTTCCTCCAAATACTCCTTCGCTTTTCTTCTTCCCACTTTTCTTTGCTTTTCCTCCTCCACCTTCTGTTTTTCCTCCTCCTACTTCTTTCTGCTTTTCCTCCTCCTGTATCCCTCTCTTTCCTTCTGCTCCCCTCTGCTTTTCCTCCTTCTATTCCTTCTCCTGCCCCTCTCTTCATTTCTTCTTCTTGCTCCTATCTGCTTCCCTCCTCGCCCTCCCCACTGCTTTTTCTCCTCTTTCTCCCCTCTGCTTTTCTCTCATTACTACTCTCTGCCTTTTCTCCCCTTACTACTCTCTGTTTTTTCTCCCCTTACTTCCCTCTAGTTTTTCTCTCATAGTTTTTCTTCCTTTTCTTTTTTCCCTGTCATTTCGATGCGGCATTTACCTCCGACTGTATTATGAAAACATACATACATACATACATACATATATACAGTACATACATAGGTACTGTAAATAAAAAATTAATAAATGAATGAATAATAGATAGATAGATAGATAGATATACACACTGTTTTTACCCCGGGATGCGATGAGCTTTGAAAATTATGTAGAACTCAACTCATGTTAATTTAGCCGTGTTGAAAATTCTGAATTCATTTTCCATGTCATAACAGCATCACACCATAAAGACGGATATTATTTTTTTGTCTTTTTCGTAAACTTACCTAAAGCTATTATCAATGTTTAAATGTCAAGGTGTGTCTTGAACGATATCACGACCTTTTAATGTTTACCTAAGGACGTTGACGTCGATTGTATCCATTTATTACTGTATTACTTTATTCTTTGGCTTAGTGTAAGTACCGTAGGCTATGTGATTGGCGGGAGGGGGTTGTTCAATGCTGACAGAATTACCTGGGGAAGAAAAGCGCCTCATTTTTTAACTCAGTCCTAAATGAACGTAGTCAACGTTTTTTTCATAATCTTCGAAATATGTTACCTTGGTGACGACATACTCTGAAATGTGTACAAGGATAAATATGGCTTGTGAGATGATTAGGCGCGTGGAGAGGACGAATAATGAGAAACTGACTATATATTTCTGTGAGGGGTGGAGAGGAGAGGGTGAGAAGGGGTACTGAAGATGAATGGAAAGAGTGGCAAGGCATATTAGAGAGGTGGGTGTAAGTTGCAGAGATGGCAGCCTGATGGCAGACTGGAGGGTGTCAATAAGGTGATTTATCTGTAGCCATCTCTTTGATATAAAGGGAAAATTTATCTATCTATCTATCTATATCTATCTATAGCTGTCTATCTATTTATCTGTCTATCTATCTATAGGCTATATATTATGTGTGTGTGTGTGTGTGTGTGTGTGTGTGTGTGTGTGTGTGTGTGTGTGTGTGTGTGGTGAAGGTCACCTGGAGAGGAAATGACCGATTCGTCACATCTTTTCCCAGCGCTTTTAACTGATCACCAGGAGAGAAGTTTTCATTAATCATTAGACAAACGAGGTGGAAGAATTTCGTCCAGTTGTCAGAAGAGAGGTTCGGGGAAAAGGAAATATGAGGGACGTGATGATGAATGCTGTGAAAGCAATGAATACGAAAGTCAGAGGTCAAGGATTTCTAGATGATGCCAAAGGAACAGGAAGTGGGCACAGATAAAAAGAGTGGTATTGAATGGTGTGCGGATAAAAGGCAGAGAGAAAAAAATCGAAAGAAAAAGGTAAAGATCTGAGTGACGATAAACTGAGAGAAAAAAAGATCGGGACCATATAAAGGAACGGTGGGAGTAAAGGAGTGAATTAAAAAAGATTATAACAGCTATCGAAAAAGCGGTGAGTGCGCGCGCATTAAACACACACACACACACACACACACACACACACACACACACACACACACACACACACACACCATGAACAAAGGATGATAGATAAAAAAAACAAAAAAAACGAGAGGTATAGAACGGTGAAACGAAAGTGAAAGGACTGATCTTGTGAAAGGAATGAACTGTTGGAAAAGATATGAAAAGAGACTGAATGGCGAAAGGAATGACCTGGTGAAAAGAAACTGAAAAGAGTATAGCTGGAGAAATGGAAATGAAAGTGATTTAACTGGTGAAAGGAATATGAAATGGTATGAATGGTGAAAAAATGAAGTGGTAAAAAGCAAACGAAAATGAATGAACTAGTGAAAGGAATGAGCTGGTGAAAGGGAAAATGAATTTATGGTGAAAGAAACGACCCGATGAAAAGGAAATGAAAGAAGCATGAACTGATGAAGGAAGTGAAGAAGTGAAAATAAATTGAAAGTGAATGAACTGGCGATAGGAATGAATTGGTGAAAAGAGAATGAAAATGAGTGAAATGGTGAACACAAATAGCCTGAAAAAAAGAACGATATGACAAACTGCCGGAAGAGTAAAGGAGTCAGAGCCTTCAAAATGCGCCGTCCAACATTCTCTTCCCTTTTCACACCCCACTGGCATACAGAGGAGCGGCAGATCTCCAGCCATTTGATCCTCTCTTCACCATTTGTCGTCTTTCTTTCTTCATCTCTCACTCTTCCCTGCAGCCTTTTAGTCCTTGGATTTCTTTGGTTTCATTTATAGGTTTTCCCTTGTGGTCTTTCTACCAGCTCCTTCTTCTTAAGTTTATTTTCAGGTCTAGGTTTTTTTTTTTTGCTTTGATTAGTTCTGGCCATTCTTCACGTTAAAAAATATTTAGTAATCGCTTTCTTTGTTTTTTTTTCGTAACCTTGTGTTTTACTTTGATTATTTCTCCCTTTGGACATCTGCTGTTTTATATATATATATATATATATATATATGTGTGTGTGTGTGTGTGTGTGTGTGTGTGTGTATGTATATATGTATATATATATATATAGATGTCCAAAGAGAGAAAATTTAATCAAAGTAAAACACAAAGTTACGAAAACAACAAATAATGCGATTATTAAATATTTTTTGAATGTGAAGAATAGCCAGTATGTGTGTGTGTGTGTGTGTGTGTGTGTGTGTGTGTGTGTGTAGCCTCTCCTCTTGGATAAGGTCCTTTCTCGACTGCTCTCAGACACGCCTCAAAGGAGCATGCCAAAAAACTGGACAAAGGTCTACACCCGTTTTCTCCCCTCATAAACTTTTTACAGATCTTCTTCACCCTTCTAAAACTTTTCCCACTGTGCTTGCTTCAGCTCCTCGTCTCTCCTCTCGTCTTGCTCTTTCATGTAATTACCCAACTTCTCTCCTTGCTATTTATTCCTATCATTGTTTCCATCCTGTACACCAACCTGCCTACACACACACAAACACACACACATACACATATATAGATAGATAGATAGATAGATGGATAGGTAGATAGATAGGTATAGATATAGATATAGATATATTTTGTCTTTCACTAGGCATGCCTCCTCCTAGACAAACTCTCATCCAGCCGTCTTTCTGCTCCAACCAAAGCATACACTCATTCTCCGTCCCTTGTATATAATTTCTCTTATTCCCTCTTTCTTATATCCAACTTACCAGCTCACAAACAACCGTCATCTTTATTTCCTCTCACATCCACGTATTGTTTTCTTCTTTCATTAAGTCAGCGCTTTTCATACTCCAGTCCAAATAATCTTCAGCCTTAGGGCTCATTCTAGCCCCCATGGTTTCAGTTTCACACTGCTTGAAAATCTACATTGAATTCACTGGGGAAGGTTCCCTCTGTAGTAACTCCGGTGTTTACTTGGTTTTGTCTGCCATATCCCTTCTTTCTGCCTCTCTCTTCCTCCTCTTCTTTTTACTTTCTTACCTTTCCATTTTCCCTCTCCGCCTTCCGTCTTCCCCAAGAAATGTCGTAGTATTTATCAATGTCTTATTCTTTCTCTCTCTTTACACCTCTTATCTCTTCCTTATGTCCTCTTCTTCTCTCATGCATTCATTCATCTATTAACATCATTTTATCTCTGCCTTTTCTCCTTCTTATTGTGTTCTTTCTTCTTCTCATACAACGGCAATTTCTCTTCACCCATTTTCCTTCTCTACTACCTTCTTCCTCCTTTCTGCCTTTCACGGCTTATCATTCTTCCCCTTTCTTAACTCCATACTATTTTCTCCCTGACTCCCTTCCTTTCATCTCCTGTGAACTCCTTCATGTTTACATATTTCCTCCCCTTTACCGTCTCTCTTCTTCTTTCTTCGCTTTCCTGTTCTTCCCTTTTTCTTCTCTCCGCCTTCTCATCCTTTTCCCATCCGCCTTCCTCCCCCAAAGAAGAGTGTCCCCTCGCCTCCATCTCCCTGCTCTTCTTTTTGTCTTCTATCTCTGCTCCTTCCTCTGCCCACCACTCCATCTGAGGCTTCCAGTTCCCTCTCCTCACCTTTTCCTTCACATTTTCCTGCGCCTTCTCCGTCTTCCTTTGCAGGGAATAAAGTGTCTTTACGTCAGGGCCATGTAACATACATCAGATCATACGTCATTTTCAGTACTCTCAGTGACGGCACTGTATTTTCTGCTAACATTATTCACATCTAGTTTTAATTCTGTGTGTTTGTTGCTCTTGTCCAGTTTTATCCTTACAATTTTCAAGAACTTAGCAACGAAACTGTATTGCTCATCAGTTAATTTGCTCTCTAGCTAGTAATGTTCCATGTGTGTATCTATCGTTCAGTTTATCTTGTAACAATTTTAATACCTATATCTAACTTCCAGTCCCCAAAAGCCCCCTTCAAGCTGAATTAGCTCGGCTAGCTATGGTATTAACAGAATACCAGATGTTAACTACTTCGAGGCAAGGAACATATCATTTCGTATATTCTTTTCTACCCAGCAGATTATTGGGGTGCAGTTCCTAGAGGGCCCCTTGTTATGAGTGTGGCTGTTAAGGTGTATTTTGACTCCTACAGTCTTTCGAAAAGTGTCTCCTAAGCTGAATATAGCGTCTTGAGGTACCAATAAAA
>NW_027643725.1:305000-339745 GCF_032717465.1 Coenobita brevimanus | reverse complement strand
ATGATGGTGGTAATGAGGACGACAACTACGATGGTGATGATTATGATGATGATGATATTGATGATTTTTGTCGGCAGGTGGAAGGACGAAACAGCAGAAACTCTACCATCGGTCCAAGCATCCACGATTCCACATCCACCCACCCATCCGTCCGTCCATCCGTCCATCCATCCATCTCGCTTGATGTTAAAAGCTAAGTCTATTTAACTTTAGTATCAATTGCTTCTTCATAAGCTTTCCAGCTGTCTGAACAGATCAGCAGTAGTTTTAAAAACTAAAATAACTCGGTTCTGGTGCTCAGTTTGGTACGTTTATTTTCCTTTTATCAGAACTGGCGCGGCAAATTTTGAGAAAAGTCCCTCAAGTAACTCCTATTATTTTTTTTTACTAGGTTTCTAATGATGTCCATAGATCCGTTGTGGCTTTAATAGTTTTCTAGACAACGCAGTCTTGGCGCTGTTCTCTGCCACCCTATTATACCATGTCATATTAGTGTTCTCGCTTGCTTGCTCTCTACGCTCGCTCGGTTGAACAATAAATCACTGAAGTAAAGGTGGTATAAAGCCCCCTAAGCCGCCGTAGTATTACACCCTCGGTATGCAGTTCGTTCCCTGTGGCCTTGTAACTTTGTGTACCCGAAGCGCTTACAAAATAACTTGAAATAATTTTCCTTTCGTAACTAAACTCGTTTCACCTTAACTTGGCCTGAGTTGTTGTTGTTGTTCTTGTTACATCTTAGGCTCCTCTGGATGTGAGCCCAGTGTTATGTTGAAGGACTGTCTGTGTTGTGGTGGTGTGGTGCAGGATGTGAGTGGGTGTGCTGTGGTGTGGGGGTGCCACTTTGCAGTATGAGCACAGGGGATTGTATGTGTGTTATATTTTGTGTTAGTATTGTAGCAGGGAAGGTTGGTGTACTCGTGTCTCTGGGTTCGGTAGTGTCTGAAGGGTGTATGTCTGGTGGTGGCACATGAAGGATGCTGTTTGGTAGAAAGTTTTGGCTGGCTGGGGTGTCTGTGTGTTTATGTATGTGTTTGGTATAGAAAGTTTTGGCTGGCTGGGGTGTGTGTGTGTTTATGTATGTGTTTGGTATAGAAAGTTTTGGCTGGCTGGGGTGTCTGTGTGTTTATGTATGTGTTTGGTATAGAAAGTTTTGGCTGGCTGGGGTGTTTGTGAGTTTGTGAATGTGTCTGGGAAGTGTAGAGTCGGGTGGAGGAGGGGATATGTTGCAAAGATAATCTGTGTAGTGTTGGGCGGTTGTTCGATTTTGTTTGTGGAGAGGATGATGCAACATAAGGTTACAAAGGTGGGACGGATCTTGAGCTGAAGTGATGAACTGTGTGCCTCTCATATTCACTTGGTCTCTGACTGAAATTAGTTATGTTTCTTGGTGTAGGCTGTCAGTACTTGTGGTCTTAGTGTCTTCTGCTATCAAGGTATTGTTTTCTGTTCTTTAAAGCTCCTTCGTGTTTGTGTTGGATATGATTACGGCTCAGCTTGTGCGGCAGTAATTCACGGTTGTTTTAATGTATTACTTATAAGTGGAGGATGGAGTTGGGATGTATATGAGAGAGGGTGTGTGTGAATTAGGGGGAGTGATGCAGAATGACAGGGGACAGGGTGGCATAGAGGCGACTTGTTTGTGGCCACCTCTTACGGGATTAAGTCGTCTGGCTATAGATAGATGGATAGACAGATAGCTTATAGTTTCCATACGGTTTGCCGAGTAGTAGCGATAGTTATCACTAGAATATGATGTTAGTCACGAATGAGTGCTGTGGAAAGAATGTAGGGCTGTAGTATTGGCTGTTTCTGCTGCTGATCTGCGTGACATTCTCATATGCTTTAAATGAAACTCTGTGCCAAGTTAAAGTGAAAGGCGTGTATGTTTGTGTAGGAGGAACAAGAGACAAGGAGGTATTCTGTGGCCTGTTTTCTTTGTGCTTCCTACAAGACACAATAATAGTTATGACGGGGCATTGATGGCAAGTTTGTGAGTCAGCACACACTTACGGCCTCTCATTATACAAGGTGGTCCATATATTACGCCACCCAGTTCTTGTGTGTTGCGGGCACGGCTCAGTGAACATTACCAGTGTCTACCCTGCATCATTATCTATTTCCCACAACCCTCTTCAGGCTTAGCTTTATAATATAGGCTTTAATTTAGGTCCATTGATTGCATGGTGGAGAATTCCCATAACCTTTTTTATGCTTAGCTGTATATCATTGTATTGTATAATCTTTTATGTCCACGATCACACGGCTGAGCAGTAATTTGGTGAAGCGATCAGAATGTCTTAGCTCATCACAAAAGCCGTCCCCACAACACACAAGACTGCAGAGCGCAATATACTTATCACCTATATTAAGTCAAAGCCACAGTTAAAAAGGTAATGAAACAAGACAGAAAATTTAAGTTTTCATTATTAACACTTCAGTACAAAATACATTAACAGAGACAGCAATATAAAATATGCATTCAAAAGTAGCATTTGTCCACAGAACATCCTGGAGGGGAGCGACCCGACTTGCAAGGCAGATCACACCATCACCACCAGGCTTCTCTTGGCAGGTCAGGGCAGATCACCAGCAGCAGCAGCAAGTCATCTCACGGCTGGGGAAGACACGACACCCTGCCGCCGCCGCTGTCGCCGCCGCCGCCACCACCACCACCACCACCACCACCACCACCAGGCATCTCAGAGTAGGGGAAGACACCACACCACCGTCAGGCTTCTCACGGCAGGGCAGACCAAACTTCAGCAGGGTATGACAAGTGTGGCAAGGAAGCAGCGTCAAGGCAGCAGACTCCAGCACGACCTGTGGACCAGATGTGTATTAGTTCAAATCAGTGTTAGCTTTAGTTATTTAATTTTCTATCTATCTCTATCTATTGCCAGACGCCTCAATCCCGTTTGGGGTGGCCACAAACAAATCGCCTCCAAGTCGCCCTGTCCCCCGCCATTTCACTGCCCTGCTCCCAACTCACACCCCCGTCTTTCATATACCTCTCCACCCCATCCCTCCATCTCATCCTCGGCCTCCCCTCCCTCTTCCCCCTCCACCTCACTCACATACACTCTCTTCGTCAGTCTTTCACCCTCCATCCTCTCCACATAGCCAAACCACCTCAGTGTGTTCTCATAACGCTTCCTATCACATCCACATCCACACCACAACGCTCCTTTATATCCTCATTCGTCAGCCTGTCTCTCCATGTGACTTCACAGGCTCCTCTTAAATAACTCATTTCCACTGCTCTCACTCTTGACTTGTGTCCTTTAAACAACGTCCAAGCTTCACTTCCATACGTTAGAGTTGGTATCACAATACTGTCATGTAGTAACTTTTTCACTTCCATGCTCACTTCCCTGTTTCTTATCACTGCTTTCAAAGAACCAGCAACCTTTCTTCCCTGCTGTACCCTTTCAAGCACTTCACCCTCCAAACCTCCATCCTTACTCATCACACTGCCCAAGTACTTAAACGTACTCACATTTTCCAATTCCTCACCATCCAACCTCGCTGTACATTCACTGACTTCACCTCTCTCAAAGACTATCACTTTACTCTTCCCTACATTCACCTTTAGATTCCGTTTCTTGCACACTCTCCCAAACTCATCCACCAAGCCTTGCAGCTCCCCTTCGTCTTCACTCAACAACACAGTATCATCTGCAAACAACAGTACAGGGAGTTTCCAGACACTATCCTCTTTCACCAGGGCCACTCCAACATCCACTACCCTACCTTGTACCTCTTTTATTACCCCATCCATGTACAGATTGAACAACCATGGAGACATGACACATCCCTGTTTCAACCCAACTTTCAAAGAGAAAAATTCACTTAGTTCACCATCCACACGCACTGCAGCCTTCGCACCATCGTACATACTCTTCACAGCATTCAACAACTTCCCATCTACTCCATATATTCTTAACACTTTCCACAATCCTTGTCTATCCACCCTGTCATATGCTTTCTCCAAATCCATGAAAGCCGCATACAACTTCTTTCCCTTCTCTAGAAACTTTTCCACTCAAGATCTAAGAATGAATATCTGATCTACACAACCTCTTCCCTTCCTAAAGCCTCCCTGTTCTTCTCCAACTAATTTCTCTGTTCTTTCTCTAACTCTGTCAATAAGTATCCTACCATACACTTTTCCTATTATACTAAGAAGACAAATGCCCCTTTGATTACCACACACTTCTTTTTCCCCTTTTCCTTTGTACAAGGGAATAATTATACCTGACTTCCAATCCTCCGGGACTCTACCTTCCTCCCAGGCCAATCTGCACATCTTCCACATCCATTCTACTACTATCTCTCCCCCATGCTTCAGCATTTCACCACACTCTCCATCAATTCCTGGGGCTTTCCCCGATTTAACTTTCTTCATTGCTTCCACAACTTCTATCCTACTGATTTCTTCCTGTCTTCTCACCTCCCTCCTCCTCCCAGCCATTCCCCAGCCACTTATACTCGCATTACTTCCATCCTCTATGTTCAACAATTCCTTAAAGTGTTCTCTCCATCTGCTCACTTTTCTCCCTTCTCCACTAGTAATCTACCATTTTTATCTTTCACTCCCCTGCTAACTTCACTTCCACCCTGTCTTACTCTTTTCACCTCTTTCCAGAACATTTTCTTACAGTCCCTCCACTTTACACTCAAATTCCTTCCAAATTCCTCATCCACTCTCTTCTTACTCTCTCTTACTAATCTTTTAACCTCTTTCTTTCTTTCTACATATAACTCTCTCTTCCGCCTCTCAACTTCTTCCACGCCCCTATTTCTCATCCATTCATTGTATGCTTTCTTATTTTGTGCCACAGCCTGTCTCACCTCTTCAGTCCACCACGCCGTTCCTTGCACCCCCCTCCGTCTTCTCTTCCTTCCACACACCACATCACATGCTGCACATATTTCTTCTGTAAATATCCTACACACACCTTCCACGTCTCCCATCTGCTCCAATTCATATTTGCCCAATCGTTCCTCTACTTCTCTCTTATACTCTGCCTTTTTCTCATCCTCTTGTAACCTTTCCACTCTCCTTGCAACTACTCCTTCCTCTCGTCTTTCCCTTCTTCTATTCCTCCATCTTACTTGAATCCTAATTCTGGCCACCACCAAGTAGTGGTCAGAAAGTCCACTCCCCCAACCTCTATACACTCTTGCATCCTTTACACATCTTCGCATCCTTTCATCCACACACACATAATCAATCATTGCCTTCCTTTCATTCAGTTCACCACCCACCCTTCTCATCACTCGCCATGTATACCTGTGGATCATTTTATGCCTGAAGAGGGTATTGGCTATCACCAACCCCCTCCCAGCACAAATGTCCACTAACGCACTCCCATTCTCATCTATCTCAGCAGGCACACCCCACTCACCAACTATTCCATCCACCTTCACATTCCCAACTTTACCATTCATATCACCAATCAAAAACACTCTCTCATTCCTTCCAAACTTTTCCATGCACACTTCCACATTTGTCCAGAACTCTTCTCTCACTCTTCTAGCACGATCTTGCGTTGGTGCATACACACACACAATCGCCCACATTTGTATTCCAACTTTCAACTTTACCCACACAATCCTTGACCCAACTGATCCATACTGTCTTATGCTCCTCTTCCATCTTTTACTCACAACTATACATACTCCTTCCTTTGCCCTCTCATTCTCACCTACTCCTGCACATATACCCCATCCATACTCCCATTCTCTCACACTTTCTCCTCACCATTTTGTTTCAGTTATTCCACATACATCCACTTTCGCACCCTCAAGCACCTGGACAATCTCTCTCTCTTTCACCAATATTTTATCCAAATTTCCCATACAGGGTGTTGCATGAAATGTTTGACAAACTTCAGAAAGTTGTTCTTGGGGCAATTTTGAGTTAAGAATTGCTGCATCAACCTGGGCTAATTTCTCGTCTATTATGCTCAGGTTCTGTAGGGAATGGCAGCAGATTAGAGACTGGTATCGCAAAATTTTATCCCCTGCCACCACCACCAGGCCGTTTATTTTTAAATCCCCTTGTAAAACTGTAGAGATATATCGGCAGGACAGTAAATAGTGATCCTACTCTGGTACTCTGTATGGAATTTCAGAGAGAGAGATGATGATGCCACTGATTCATGGGGTTATCTTTAATTTAACAAGAAACACGTTACTTACCTCTCTATTCAGTTTGCACGAAAATTAATGTTTAAAAGACTGATAATATATTCACGAAATTTTCTTCTTAAAATTTAATAAGTAAATGTTTAATTTGAAGTGTGACGTCACTGGTGCATTATGGGAGCAACGTTGAGAGATGCTGGAGATGAGTGAAGATTTTATTCTTTACGGTGTTAGTCTACTTCTTATTATGGTAATTCTTATGCCCATGTGTTTATCAGTGTTTGCTGTCATTATCGAGAGGTGTAGTCGGCTGATGTAAGTTGTAATTATTAGCTATAAGGATGATATACGGCGGTGTGTATCTCCAGGTGACCAAGATGTCCCTTTAAACTCGAGTAAGCAGTGCTACTTAAATCCCCTGATATTCACACCATCTGTTTAGGTTTTAAGGTCGAATGTGATCCTGTACATGGGCAGGCATAGTAGGTTAATTGGCTGGAAAAAATGAGGGGATGTGTGTAAAAACTAATGGGTAGTTTGTTTACATCGGGGATATAAACTCCGCGAGTCCCTTTAACTCTTGCAATCCCGGTGATGCCCTTTTCAGTTTATTCATAGTGCCAGAAGGCAATTTTATTCAACTTATGCAAAGTCTCTGCTATTGCAGGAGTTCAGTGAGGCTGTGCCTAACCCCTACACTTCCAGAAGTCTATACAAAGCTAAATATAATCATGAGATGGCATAAAAAAAAAAAAAAAATCCCTGCTCTGTGAGTTAAACTAGTGAAGACTGAAGGTATTAACATGTGTAGGAGAGACACTGGATAAAGCCTGATTGGAGATATAGTATATTGAACTGGAAGGACTGCATACCTTACATCCTTCATTAGCCATTGCTGCTACCTTTAAATAAGAATTATCATACTGAAGGTAATTACTAGCAGCCTTCATTAACATATTACTGTACTGTAATTAGGAGAGAGGTTTCATAAGTTGATTGGAAGTCAGGAGACAGCAGGAATATACCATTACTGTTGAGGGGGATGAATTTGTGTGTAGGCTATGATATAGGAAGCATATCTCAGAATATGGATGTACAAGGTTAATCATATCTTGTATAGTACTTACACTTTCAGATTTGATAGCTTTTCCTTTTGTAATCTTTACTGAATGATGCAATCAGTTCATGATTACACATTATATAATCTCAGACTTCATCTGTGTCATTGTAGTTGGCTCACCTTGACAAATTTTAGTCCTTCTGCTGCTTAGTTCCTGTATCTAAGTGGCAGAATAAGACAGTATTATGGTTTTGCATCCTCCCCATAGATCTTCATTGTGATTTGCATGATAATCTAGTCTTTATCTCTAGAAACAGCTCAGCATTCAAGGTGGAGAGATGCCAGGTTTTTGTCAGTTTAGGGTGGACATGTAGTCTATATGGTTTGTCTTTATTGTTTTATGTATTCATTATTATTATTATTATTGTTATTTTTTACTGTGGATCAAATTTAGCGATTCATCTCTTCCGTTTATAAATCGGTACAACAGATAGGCTTTCATTCTCAGAGTTCTCACAGAAGTTATGACCAATGAGTACTGTACTGTCTTCCTGTGCAGTGTATATTTTGTCATTTGTACTCTCATTATAAGTTTCATTAAAGAATTTGTATCATATGTTTAGTTTCTGTGTCACTCAGTGTGTTAAGTTTATGTAATATATGGTTAATCGTTTAAGTCCTGCCGTTGGATAGCAGTCTAAGTTGCAGTTTTTACTTTCTCCCTTTATATAAGTAGCAACTGCTCTATATTCTTTCCATAGCACTTGTTCATGATTAGCATTAAACTGCAGGCTTAGGTATTCCAAGTAGCTCAGGAAATTTCGAGATATCTCCTCCTAAAGCGACATTAATAGGTACATGACAATTTAGTTTAGTCTGTGCATGATAGTTCAATTTCCCATTTTTTGTAACATGTAAAGAAATAAAATACAGTAGAAGTTTTAGCCGGTATTCTTATGGGGGTGCGGTGGCATGGTCAGCATGGTGCTGGCCTGCTGATCAGGAGGACCCGGGTTCAAGTCCCGGTGTGATAGAGGTTTCTTTAAAATGTGGCTGAGGGAAGTTTGCGTAGCAGGCTTTCCTTAAAACCACAAGGCCCCATACTTACACTTCAGCTCACACACACCAAGACACTTACACACACTACTACATACATACACACACACACACACACTACTACATACATACATACACACACACACACACACTACTACATACATACACACATCAAGACGCACACACACACTACTACATACATACACAAATCAAGACACACACACACGACACGTACATAGCCACAGCCACGTTCACACAGTAGACACACCACACACACACACAGAGAGAGGGTGGGACAGACACACCACAGGCAGACACCAGACACACCACAGGCAGACCGAGAGGGCCATATACAAAACACAAGGAGTGAGAGAGGAGGGGGTTTTATTAAAAAGTCCAATTTTGGTATACCTCCTGTGGCAAAATTGATATAGCCCCCCCTTTAATATTTTTTGGATATTTTCATTTAGTGCCCCCCAGGCCCCAGACCCACTCAGCTGAACCAAATTGTCTGGCGTCAGCTGGAACATGATATACCAGAGTTATGCCGGTCATGTGGGGGTTAATGGTGACAGTGTAGTAACTGTCAGGCTCCTATGACTCACTCAGCCGAACAAAATCGTCTGTCAGCTGGAATGGAATACTAGAGTTGTCCCAAGCACCAGAGGGTTAAGATTCTTAACCCTCTGGTGCTTGGGACAACTCTAGTACCCCATTTCAGCTGACTCAGACGATTTTATTCGACTGAGTGAGTCATAGGAGCCTGACAGTGTCAATACCGTCACCATTAACCCCCTCACGACCGACATAACTCTAGCATCATGTTCCAGCTGACGCCAGACAATTTGGTTCAGCCGAGACAGGATCCTAGGATCCTGAGAGACACTATAACAGCGGTTCCCAACCTGGGAGCCATGGCCCCCAAGGGGGCCATGGGACATTGACTGGGGGCCATGGGCCTTATTGGTAATATAAGATATTATAAGTTATTTGGTCTGGGTAAAACCTGACAGAAATCAAGTATGAAATATACCTTACTGTGCTAGTTTAGCCTTAAGTATATTGGGGTAATTACCGTTTTCTGCACAATATCAAATATTAAAAATATATAAATATACGATCTGAATTATATAGGGGCCATGGAGCTTCTCATAATTTTCTCGGGGGGCCACAGGACCAAAAAGGTTGGGAACCACTGCACTATAACATCACAAACAAAATACAAAATGCCTTCCCTCCATCTTGAACGTACTATAATTCATTTACATTAAGTAAGCTCGTATTTTCGTATTTTTGCAGCTTATTTCATGTATCTTAGTTAAAAGAAAAAAATACTACGAGCCGGTGAATAAAACCAACACTTGTAGACGAAGAATATAATTACCAAACAGTTTCGGTGGACACTGCCACCATCTTCAGTGGTCAAGATAGTGAGAGGGAGTGACATACTGACCATACAAGGGTTCCTTTTTATGCCTGTGTGTGTGTGGAAGGGTGGGGTAAAGGTGAGGTGGGGTGGGGTAGATTGTAAGCGGGGATTAACCCAAGGGGGATTTTGGGGGGACATTACCGGACAGGTCAGGTGTAATTTCTATCTGACCTTACCTGTGTCGTAGCAGAAAGGGACTACGACACAGGTAAGGTCAGATAGGAATTACACATGACCTGTCCGGTAATGTCCCCCCCAAAATCCCCCTTGGGTTAATCCCCGCTTACAATCTACCCCACCCCACCTAACCTTTACCCCACCCTTTCACACACACAGGCATAAAAAGGAACCCTTGTATAGTCAGTACGTCACTCCCTCTCACTATCTTGACCACTGAAGATGGTGGCAGTGTCCACCGAAACTGTTTGGTAATTATATTCTTCGTCTACAAGTGTGGGTTTTATTCACCGTCTTTGATTATCACGCAAGAGTGATTCATCCAGCCAATACTACGAGCTCTGTATCTTTTCATAGCCCTTCTTCGTGACTAGCATCGTATTCTAGTTATCTATAGTTACAACTGAGCATTCAAGTTGGAGGGATCACAACTTTAAGCAATTACAGTAAACAAACAAACAAAAAGCAAGTGTCGTCCTCTTGACCTCTCGTCTTCGCAGGAATGCAGCGGTGACGCCATCTTGTGCGTGGAATGCGTGAAGTGCAGGCTCTTGAGTGGAAGGAGCACGGAGCCACGGGAGACTTAATAATATTCGCTAGTCAGCCAGTCTAGAAGCCTGGGACATTTGCCTGAAATGATAATAATTATAATGATAATAATAATAATAATAGAAATAACAACAAAACCAGTCATATACATAATTCAATATCTTAGTCACTCGATCTGTCCATTCCGCCCCTTCAGTACGAGAACGCATTTCTGTAAGCTATTTTTTCTAACATGGGAGGTTCGATACGTTTGATTAAGCCTATCCTTAAGACTCCTAAAGCTGAGTAAATGCCTCTGAAAGTTGCAAAAATTTAATATAAAACGTCTATATGATATAAAAACCTTTGTTCACCTCCGGGACTCGATCTGTGGCGCCTAGAACAAGTGCTGACGTCATGATAACACTTTGCTACCTTTCGACGATTTCCTGGAGCTTAAAGAAACCCTCTCGGGATGGTGGGACAGACACAATAACCCCTTCAGACAGAGAATGACTTAGTTACTTTGTTCTAGGTAACCGGACGATTTTATTCAGCTTAGGAGATCCCCTCGTAGTGAAGGGGTTGATGGTGACTGTATCTAACCCCTCCAGTACGAAATTTCTCTCCAGAGTTGAAGAAAATCGTCTGGAGGAAGAAAGATGAAAATGGAAAAAAGTGTTAATGTGGACAATGAGTTAGATAAGACTGGTTTGGTTAAGGTAGGGTAGGGATGGGACGGTTGTGGCAGGGTGGGGTAGCGTTGGGTCGGTTATGGCCGGGTGGGGTAAGGTTGGGTTAGTTTTGGCAGGATGGCGTAGGATTGGGCCGGTTTTGGCAGGGTGGGGTAGGACTGGGTCGGTTTTGGCAGGGTGGGGTAGGATTGGGTCAGTTTTGGCAGGGTGGGGAAGGGTTGGTCGGGTTTGGCAGGGTGGAGTAGGACAGGGTTGGTTTTGGCAGGGTGGGGTAGGATCGGGTCGGTTTTGACAGGGTGAGGTTAGATTGGGCTGATTATGCCGAGGTAGGGTAGGGATGGGTCGGTTATGGCAGGGTTGAATAGAGGTGGGTCGATTAGGGCAGGCGAGGGTAAGCATGGGTAGGTTATGGTTGCGTTTGGGAGGGTAGGATAGGTTATGGCAGGGTAAGATAGGGCTGGGTGGTGGTGGGTTGGGCTGGGTAGGGTAGTGTAGGGCTGGGTAGGGTAGGGTAGGGTAGGCTGAATCAGGGTAGTGTAGGGTACAGAAGAGTGGTGGGTATAACTGCCGTTTAGTTCCGTCATATCCAACGCCTATTTCACTCAGTTATACTACACTGTCTCATCAAATTTGGGGCGATCTTCTCTACCATTTTTGTTCTTCCCCTCTTAGTTCAGTCCTTTAGTTCATTCATGACCCTTGGCTTTCCTTTTTATTTTTTTTTATGAGGTGGAGCGCAGGTGCACGAGGCTAGACCACCATTAGTCCAGAATATTAAAGGGTAGGCCACCAAGCTACGCCCTGGTAACGTCTACACGTCAAAACATCTGTCCACCTCTGGGACTTGAACCGCGGAGCGCTGGACGCAGAGCTCTCGGTTTGCGGATGTCACTGTTACTCTTTGCTAGCTTCTGACGATATCCTACAGCTTCAGAAAACCCTCTTAGGATGACGGGACAGAATCATTTAATCTTTCAAGCCGAGAACAACTTATTTACATTGTCCTAGCTGACCGCATGATTTTATTCAGCTTAGGAGATCCCCTGATAGAGATGGGGTTGATGATGGCAGTATTTAACCCTTCCAGTTCGAAATTTCTCTCTACTGTAGAGGTGAAGAAAATCATCCGAAGGTAGAGAGAAGAAAACAGGAAAAGTAATGTAGTGGTGAAAGGGCTGTACAGGGGAGGGTAGGTTAAAGTAGGGTAGAGTTGGGTCGGCAATGGCAGGGTAGGGTAGGGTAGGGTAGGCTGAGGTAGGCTAGTGTAGGGTTGAGAAGAGTAGGGTAGGGTAAATTGAACTGAATAAGTATATACAATAAAATCTGGCGATACAACAACCAGGGTCATATGCCGCCGGACGACAACGAGAATAAAAGCACTCGAAAAGATGAAATACACACACACACACACACACACACACACACACACACACACACACACACACAAACAAACAAAATACAATTCATAATTAAAACAAGAAAAACACTAAAATACTAAGAACACTAAAACCACTGTATACTAAATTTTACACGGTAGTGCAGCTGCCTACACCAAGCAAAGGTTTCCCCCTCCACCACAACAAGCATCCTCTCCAAGTACCAACAGAAGACTACAATCCCTCTCCTGCCCGGTGCTCAGAGAGGTAACGATGGCGCAATTCCCCAACAGTGGACACCATCAGCAAAAGCCGAAGAGTCAGGGGGACGAAGCATTCCACACAGAAAGTAGGGGAGAGTCCTCCATTAAAAATCAATGAGAGAACCAGGAATGGCCCATTCGGAGCCAGCATAAAGCCGTCTCCCACCTGCATTCAGACCTCGGCAAATGAAGGGGCCCGTTTACCCACAAATATCACACATTTTGTTGGCCCCCACCGCATCCCACCTACTCTGCCAGTGGGAGCAAACAGTGAGTGGTTAGATGAATATCACTGAGCGAGGCAGGGAGAGAGGTGAGGATGGGCGAGAGGCAGCAGCCTTTGCCAGAGCGTCAGCATGCTCATTGCCCACAATGGTACAAAACCACAAAGCAGTCCCTAGCAAGCACAGCCATTCTAAAACACTGTAGACAACAAAAGAGGATTGGACGGGAAAACACAAAATGGAGATCGGCAGAGTCGCTAAAAACTGTATAACAAACAGGAGGGAAGCTAAATATCAATTTGACTGCGAGTAAAATAGCAGTAAGTTCTGCGATAAAAGTAGATACGATGGGGAAGACTCCTACCACGAATGAAATCGGGAAATATAACACCCAAGCCTGTCCCCTCACGGGATTTCAATCCATCAGTACATACGAGAATCGAGACACTGTGAGAGGAAGCATGTTCTAAAAAAATAGCAAAGAGCCGCCTGTGAGGAAAGAAAGGCCCCTCTCTCAGGAAAGTAAACACACGGTTGCACCCCTGAGAGGAGCCAGGGAGCCATCCTTGGTACACGCACAGGACAAACAAGAAAGGTTGGAACATCCACATCCCCCATGGCAGCCTTCACCCTGTACCCAAACGGATGTGGATAGCGAGGATACGGCGAGGCAGACACTCCCTCCGGAACAGAGCCAACAAAATCTTCCTGAACTTTAGCAAAGACGGTGACACTAAGGACACTAGTTTGAGGCACTCCCTCCTCTTGAGGATATGAGGGAAACAAGGTGGCACCAATACGGAAAAATTCCATAATCAGTAAAGGCAACCTACCACGCAAACCAAGATGGTGACCTGCAATACCTGGCTTGTGAAACGGTAGGACAACAGCCCCCCGCCAAGAAGCAGGAGTGGACGAATCTCTCCAAATTCTATTTATAAGACTCAGGAGGAAGGACACTGCTTCATCATCCAGGTACCTCAGCACTGCATGGGGAATATTATCGACTCCGGAGAAGTGTCATGACAGGGAAAGGGTAGACCAAAGTTTACAACAAGACAAAGGGATGTTGTAAGTCTCTCCGCCCCCAGAACGGATGTCCAACACCTTAATCTCCTCCACCTCCCTAAGCCTGGCAAAAACCGAAGAACGAGTATCCCTACAGGAGACCTCAGCGGTAGGATAGGGTAGGGAACGCTAGGGCAGGGTAGGCTGGGGTAGGGTAGTGTAGGGCAGAGAAAAGTAGGTTAGGATGGGTTGGTTTAGGCTAAAGTAGGACAGAATAGGAGAGGGGTAAAATGTGCCTAGTCCAGGAACGAAAAATATATCAGTTATCCATGTAACTAGCGTTTTCTATTTCGGTAGATTATTTTCTTGTCTGCCTAAAGTATCGTGATGTACGAACAATGAGATTAGATATCGAAACTGTAAGATGCGAATTAGTTACAAAGACGGTATTTTGTTTTGGCTAACGTTACATCGATACGTTCAGCTAAGAGCAACTCGGCAGAACTGAACAGTATATGACGTGCTAGATGAACGCTGTGACCGGAAAATAAATATATATGTATATATACTTCAGCATACAGTAAGCGATTTTATGTTAACTGAAGAGAAGCCACCACAGCTAATGGGTTAAGTTTACACACACACACACACACACACACACACACACACACACACACACACACACACACACACACACACACACACACACACACACACACACACACACACACACACACACACACACACACACATACACACACACACACACACACACACATACGTTGCGAAAAGTTTCACTGACGAAGTGGGTGGTTACTGTCCCCCTTGAGCAAGGGGACTGGTGTGTGCGTGTGTGGTCACAGCCTTGCCCTTAGATCGGACTATATGAGCTCTCAGCTCCCTTCCGGGAGGGTAAAAGCTGACGATCACGACCATCAAGTGATCCTGACCGACCCGGTGAATTACACACACACACACACACACACACACACACACACACACACACACACACACCATTACTTGCAACTGGCTGGCCTATCATACAGCCATATCCTATATTCATGAAGTACAACACATCTTACATTTATGTAGTATGTAAAAAAAAAAAAAAAAAAAAAAAAAAAAAGATGGTTATATAATACAGAACTGGGAAATATGATGATGATGATGATGATGATGATGATGATGATGATGATGATGATGATGATGATGATGATGATGAGAGGGGAGTAAACAGGGTGAGATGAGGAGAATGAGAGAGATGGATGGACATAACAGTGAATGTATTATGTATATTAACCTGACAAATGCCGAAGTAAGCTGGTAAGGGTGAGGTAATATGGAGCCTGACCCTACCGTGACACCATATAATTATTGATTTATCCACCGATAGATCTATCTATCTATCTATAGCCCGACGCCCTAATCCCGCAAAGAGTGGCCGCAGACAAAACGCCTCCAAGTCGCTCTGTCACTCACCATTTGACTACCCTCCCCCGAACTCCCCCTCCCCCTCATATACCTCTCAACTCCATCCCTCCTCCTCATCCTCGGTCTACCCCTCCCTCTCCCTCCCTCCACTTCACCTACATACACCCTCTTCAATCTGTCCTTGACCTCCGTGGCAGGCAGATGTGCTTCCCAGAGCGCTTCATCACACAGTAATTTAACAACTGAGTTGAAACTGATCGGATGCACTACAAAACCAACGTCCCCTGAAATGGCTAGTGCCATGGCCATGAACAAGGGAAGGGAGCCCCCTTGGGTGACAACGAGGAAGAAATAGATATGGATACCGGGTTTACGGAGGTCATCAGTACAAGAGAGAAGAGAAAGAGGATGATACGCGGCAGCGAGAGGGAAGCGAGTGATGAAGAAGAGGACAGAGACAACAAAAAGGTAAAGAATAAGTCGTGTGGGGTAGATGGAGGTGTTACTATACCATGTGATACGGGGAAGGCAGTTTCTAAGTTGAAGTAGGGCTTTTATATCCCTAGACTTTATACCCACTTCTCTGGTGGGTATAAAGTCTAAGTCCGAAGTAAGGGTTTTGGTGCCCTTAAGACTTATACCAGATCCAGTCACTCGAAAAAATCCTAAGTCCAAATTGGAGTGCTTTTTGGACTTAGGATTTTTCGAGATGGTGGAACTGGTATAAAGTCCAAGTTGAATTGTGGGTTTTTATACCCAAGAGTTTATACCAGCAAGTTAACTTGTGCTGGAGTCTACTGTGTACTCTGTTCCATGTCTTTGGCAACTAGAGTATAGCATTGTAGGCTTTCTTTGCATACTTTACTTTTTCTGTGATATTGTATTTTAGTCATTTGTAATACCATAAAGGGCAAAGTAAAGTTGATATACAGCTGATTCTTTTATTATCTTTAGTGTTTTACAAGAGTTTACAATTACAATACATTTACAAAGTATACAAGTAGCAATGGCAGCAGCTGTTAGGTTACTCTGGCAGAAGATTTTATATATTAAAGTATCTCAAAGTATATCACAAAAGTATTGGACTAGAGCAAATGTTTCAAGTATTATCAAAGTATATCAGTTAAATACGGGCAAGATACCTTTAGCAATTAATATTATGTAGTAGGTCCTATGTCTATCTCCAACTCGCTCCCTCGCTCCTACTCGCCCCTCTACCCTCTCTCCATCACGCTCACTCTAGAACGACAGAAAAAGAAAAAGCGCATAAAAAAGTAAAGGTGGGGAAGAGAAAGAAGCACTAAAGCAGACAGACACTAACAGACAGACACACCATCCCAGCACGTTCGGCTGCGCTGAGGACAGGCAGACAGGACAGACGGAGAGGAAGATGGAAGTGGAAGGAAGTCCCCCTTTCCCGCCTCCCCCCACCCCACCTCCCTCCCCAGACCCACCTACCTGCCACACCCAGCCTAGTATGCTGGGAACTAAACACACACACACACACACACACACACACACACACACACACACACACACACACACACACACACACACACAAATCACGCACACACAATCACACCCTAAAGGAAAATACAAAGAAAAATACAACCTGTCACCTGTCCTGTCCGGCGCTCCGATCTCCCTGCAGGCTCTCCGGTCTCCCCTGGTCTCTCGGCCGTCTCGTCTCTCCCTCGCAGCCGTCTCTGCATCGCCTGGGGAAATACAGGAACATCAAAGGTGCCTAAGGAATGCAATGCCTACCAGAGTAACGCTATACAGGTGCCGCCACAGCTGCTGCTACCCTCCCTACCACATCACCTATCAGTACAAGCTACAACACACGCTGCACCAGTTCCTCTGCAGGGCTTGCCATGTTCTCGAGCGGCCATCTCGTCGTCTACAGCTGCCATTTCTTCCGTAGTTGCCACAACTTCTTCTGAGGTTGCCATGTCTTCTGAGGTTGCCATCTCGTCATCTGAGGTTGCCATCTCGTCTTCTGAGGTTGCCATCTCGTCTTCTGGGGCTGCAGCTTCGCCTTCCCCCTCGCCTGCAGTTGCCATCTCGCTGGCCAGGGTTGACATCTCGTCCTCCGGCGTTTCCATCGTTTTCTGTGGAGCAAATATCAATTAGGCCAAAGTACGCACTATATGCTACTGCTGAGCCTATGTCCCGTATTCTGGGTGGCATAGGAGGCTTCGTAGCGCATTTCCCTGAGAGATTTATTTTCCATAACACCAACATTATATTGCAAACTTACGTCAATGTCTTCTAACCCCAACTTGTCATCCAATTCCTTCCCATTCCACACATCCTTCCTTTAAGTTCTTCACAGCCATACTGTACCATCACCACACCCACACTACCACCACCACCACCACAACCACACTCCATCACAACCACACTCCATCGTAATACAACCACCAGCATAACATTATCACCACTACCACAACCACGTACTACCACCACCATCACAACCACACACCACCACCACCAACACCGCTGACATCACCACCGTCACAACCACCACACAGCTATCAGTGCTCTCGTGCAAAATTTATCTGCGAGAGAGAGAGAGAGAGAGAGAGAGAGAGAGAGAGATTTTTGTGCGTGTGCGTGTGTGTGTGTGTGTGTGTGTGTGTGTGTGTGTGTGTGTGTGTGTGTGTGTGTGTGTGTGTGTGTGTGTGTGTGTGTGTGTGTGTGTGTGTGTGTGTGTGTGTGTGTGTGAAAATCACTCTTTTAACAATAAACAAAATGCATGACTAAGTGTACGATGTGAGAACAGCTCAGAAAAAAATATTTCAAATTTCAAAAAGTTTAAAAATGGTTCAAATACCTTTTACTTGGGGAGAAAGCTATTATTTCCCACTCCTGTCGTCTGTCGTGTCGGTGTAAATATCCTTTGCTTGCCTGGCCGTGTAAATATCCTCTGCCTGCTTGGTCGTGCGAAAATCCTCTTCTTTCTTCGTGTCAATGGAAAAATTCAACCTGAGAGGTGGAGAGCAGAGGTGTGAGGGTAGGGGAGGTTTGACTGGTAGCAGGGAGATGGGAGGGGGGTAGAAGGAAGAGGTGAGGGGGTAGGGAAGAGGTGAGGGGGTAGGGAAGAGATGAGGGGGTAGGGAAGAGGTGGGGGGGTAGGGAAGAGGTGAGGGGGTTGGGAAGAGGTGGGGGGGTAGGGAACAGGGGAGGGGGTAGGGAAGAGATGTGGGGGTAGGGAAGAGGTGAGGGGTAGAGGGAAGAGGTGAGGGGGTAGAGGGAAGAGGTGAGGGGATAGGGAAGAGGTGAGGGGGTAGGGAAGGGGTGAGGGGGTAGGGAAGAGGTGAGGGGGTAGAGGGAAGAGGTGAGGGGGTAGAGGGAAGAGGTGAGGGGGTAGGGAAGAGGTGAGGGGGTAGAGAAGAAGGGACGGGGGTTGAGGGAAGAGGTGAGGGGGTAGAGAAAGAGGTGAGGGGGTAGAGTGAAAAGGTGAGGGGGTAGGGAAGAGGGAAGGGGGGTAGAGGAAAGAGGTGAGGGGGTAGAGGGAAGAGGTGAGGGGGTAGAGGGAAGAGGTGAGGGGGTAGAGGGAAGAGGTGAGGGGGTAGAGGGAAGAGGTGAGGGGGTAGAGGGAAGAGGTGAGGGGGTAGAGGGAAGAGGTGAGGGGGTAGAGGGATAAGGTAAAGGGGGAGGGAAGAGGTGAGGGGGTAGGGAAGAGATGAGGGGGTAGGGAAGAGATGAGGGGGTAGGGAAGAGGGGAGGGGGGTTGAGGGAAGAGGTGAGGGGGTAGGGAAGAGGTGAGGGGGTAGGGAAGGGGGACTGGAGTAGTGGGCATAGAGAAGGTGGGAGTTTAGAGATGGTGTGTACAATTAGCCACTGCTACGACGCCAAAACACAAAAATCTACCTCTGGAAATATATCAGTGTGGTTGTTTGTAAATGTTGGCAAATTTAACAATGGTATTTAACATATTTTCCATCGGCTGTTTAATTAGCAAGGAGTGTTTGGGACTTTTCATAAACCTCAGGGCACCTTCGAAATAAACAGATGTTAACCAGGATTATTGTATCTCCCTTGCCGGACGGGTGTGTGAATAATGAACTCATTTCTTAGTAGGGATTGTCACCGAAAAAATAGCTTCTTTAGACCCAAGAGCACCAGCATTGTCAACAGCTGGTGTCATAGTGGAATTGCTGTACCGTGTAAATATGTAGTTATAATACGTCCACATCCACGTCATCCAATAGAGTACACGCATTATTTCTTTTAAGTAATTTCTTGGGGAAGGTGGGAGTACTGACAATCTTCACCCCCTCCCCCCGTAGTTCACACAACGCACGACGTCAGAACGCATGCCCTGATCAAGGAAGGGTGTAAATCACAATCTTTATGCAAATATGTGAACGGTACAGTCATGAGAGCCAACCTGAAAGCCATTATGGTCAAAGCCCCATCCTGTCACCGACCATGACTACCAAAATTTCAGTCAGTTATCGAGAAGGTGAATAAATCGGATAATGTCGGGGCAAATGATCATGTTAGTGTTAACCCATTCAGCCAGGAAACGTCGTTCATTTTATTCTTGCAACAGCCTGATGATTTTATTCAGCTTAGGGTACACTTTTCAAACTGAAGGAGTCAGATGCAGTACTAATAAAATCTTTAGTACGGGAGGCTGCTCGTAAGCTGAATAAAATGGCTTGATAACAATAAGAATAAAATAAGAATAATGTCACTCTGGTTCAGGGGAATAAACGAATCTTTACCTAACCAAGGATTACGTAGTCAACACATTTCGTACAGAAATAACAATGATTAGATGGACGTGTAGTTCTTACTTAAATGCTAGGCCTGGGTTTGGGGGGGAGGCTAGGTTTACTATTGACGAATTAAGAGGAGGGATGGGACAAAAGTGTATTGTTGTGATGAGGAGGGATAGACTGAGATGGTTAGGACATGTGGAGAGGATGGAGGATGACAACTGGGTGAGGAGAGAGAGGTGTGAACGTCGGAGGTAGGGCTGCGAGAGGCAGACCTGAAAAGGCCTGGGACGAGGTCATAGTGTGTGACTTCAGGGATAAGGGAGTGAATAGGGAGGCTGCAAAAGATTGTGCAGTGTGGAGAGCCGCCATGATGTGACCAAGGCCGACGACGCATGCAAGCATGTTAGATCCTTTATAAAGATACGACACGAACGATTCGATACAGGTGAGGTTCAGGGATCACCATTTTATATAATTTATCTCCTGCCACT
This sequence comes from Coenobita brevimanus, assembly GCF_032717465.1. Lineage (NCBI taxonomy): Eukaryota > Metazoa > Arthropoda > Malacostraca > Decapoda > Coenobitidae > Coenobita > Coenobita brevimanus. Next base: position 319,124 of record NW_027643725.1, on the reverse strand, counting down.
TTTGCCTTCCATCTCTACAGTATCCCCGGCCATCCTATCGCGTTGACGAACAGGGGAATTTGGAGGAGGAACACGAACAACAACAGTCTACCCTCCTCCTCCCTGCCTGACTTGCCTCATGCCCCTCACCCCCGCTCTCTCTCTCTCTCTCTCTCTCTCTCTCTCTCTCTCTCTCTCTCTCTATTTCTTATCTGTATCTCCACACTCCGACACGTCAGCTAAATATGACCCACCACTTGTTTAGTGGCTGTGTGTGTGTGTGTGTGTGTGTGTGTGTGTGTGTGTGTGTGTGTGTGTGTGTGTGTGTGTGTGTGTGTGTGTGTGTGTGTGTATCGGTATGTGCGTGAACCTGTGTGTGTGTGCATCATTGTGTGCTCATATCTGAGTGTGCGTGTATCAGTGCCTGTGTGTATCAGTGCCTGTGTGTATCAGTGCCTGTGTGTATCAGTGTGTGCGTATATTAGTGTGCGTGCGTGCTCTGATCAGTGCTGGTATCAGTGTTTGCGTGAATGAATACGTGCGTGCATTAGTGTGTGCCTGCTCCGTGTGTGCGTGTTTAGTGCGTACATGCCACAGCGTGTGCGTGCATCGGTGTGTGTGCATGGGTGTGTGTGTGCATCAGTGTGTGCGTGCATCAGTGTGTACGTGCTAAGTGTGTAGTAGTCAAATTGTGTGTGTTCAGTGTGTACGTGTTCAGTGTGTGTGTGTGTGTGTGTGTGTGTGTGTGTGTGTGTGTGTGTGTGTGTGTGTGTGTGTGTATCGGTATGTGCGTGAACCTGTGTGTGTGTGCATCATTGTGTGCGTGTATCTGTGCTCGTATCTGAGTGTGCGTGTATCAGTGCCTGTGTGTATCAGTGCCTGTGTGTATCAGTGCCTGTGTGTATCAGTGCCTGTGTGTATCAGTGTGTGCGTATATTAGTGTGCGTGCGTGCTCTGATCAGTGCTGGTATCAGTGTTTGCGTGAATGAATACGTGCGTGCATTAGTGTGTGCCTGCTCCGTGTGCGCGTGTTTAGGGCGTACATGCCGTAGCGTGTGCGTGCATCGGTGTTTGCGTGCATCAGTGTGTACGTGCTAAGTGTGTACGTAGTCAAATTGTGCGTGTTCAGTGTGTACATGTTCAGTGTGTACGTGTTCAGTGTGTACGTGTTCAGTGTGTACGTGTTCAGTGTGTGCGTGTTTATTGTGTGCTTGTTTATTGTGTGCATATTCAGTGTGTGCGTGTGTGTGTGTTTGTGTGCGTGTTCAGTGCGCGCGTATTCAGTGTGTGCGTATTCAATGTGTGCGTGTTAGTGTGCGTTCTCAGTGTGTGCGTACTTGGGTGCGTGCTGTGTGTGCGTATTTACTCTGAGCGTATACCAGTGTGTAACTCAAACTGTCTACATGTCTGTAAGAGTGAAGGTATGCAAAAATTTGATGATGATGATGATTATGATGATGATGATGACTGAGGCGTCTGGCAGTAGATAGTAGCAGTAGATAGATGATTATGATGATGATGATGATGATGATGATGATGATGATGATGACGGCTACGATGGTGGCTGTGGTGGTGGTGATGGTGTGGTAATTTTGATGATGATGATGATGATGATGATGATGATGATGATTTTTTCTAGTTCTTTTTAATCAGGAAACTTTTATGTTATCAAGGAGGATTCTGTACTCTACTCCTTTCACCTTAACTTGGCCCATTTTTTCGTCCGTTTGCAGCTTTTCACGTGTCTCAGTTGCGTCTTTGAAACAGCACTTTTTCGTGACTAGCATAATATTCTATTGTTACAACTCAGCATTCGAGATAAAGAGATTGCAATTTAGGCCAAGTTAGAGTAAAATGAGTATAGTGAAGGGGATGGGATGGAGGGATGGAGTAGAGAGGTATACGAGACAGGCGGGTGTACGTTGGGGGAGGGCAGCGAAATGGCAGTGTATAGGGCGACATGGAGGCGATTTGTTTGTGGCCACCCCTTACGGGTTTAAGGCGTCTGGCTATAGATAACTAGACAATTAGGGCTATAGATATAGGTGACGATACACGACTATTAAAATTACATCCATTTCCCTTATTTTCTACAATTTCTTTGGCCTACAACGCTTCCTGGCTGACCGTAAGATATCCCCGTGTCCTAATTTAGTCACCTTAATGGCAAAAACAGCAAAACCCAACACTTGCAGCAAGAGGAGAAGCCTACACACCATCACTACCCCTAACCAGCAAAACGACGTCTATTGCCCTCATCTGTTGAATCTATTTGACCTATGACACTTCCTGGTTGGCAGCAAGATACCTCTGTGTCCTATCTGAATCATCTTAATGGCAAAAACAGCGAAATTTAACCCCAAAACAGTAAAATTTAACACTTACATCAGGAGACGGAGCCGACGCAGCCTCACCCTCTTATCGTCCGAGTACCACTGACTGACCAATGGAATGCCATGCTTGTTCAGCCCAGAAACTTGTGTGAAACTTTACCCAACTACTTTTACATCCACTAGAGGGTACGGAGGCCCTCTCATCTTCAGGGTAACTCTCGTATTTTATTCTAGCTAATACAAGAGGCTATTATGCACCTGTGAGCTATTTATAAGTGTCTGAGAGCGTTCATGCTGTAAATATTAACCCTCCAATGATCGTGACAACTCTAGTACTTTTTTTATTAGACTCCAGACGATTTTATTCAGCTGGGCTTGGGTCTTAGGAGCCTGAGTGCATAAGAGAAAACCGTCGTAGAGGAAGCATCAGGGACCGTAGCAAACAAAGTCAGAAATTATACTTAGATGTTTACCATACTCTATTCACTTTCACTTTGCCTAATATTGCCATCTCCTCACCTTAAATGCTGAGCTGTAAGGATACATTAACACTAGAATATAGAACAATACTCTCGTTTCCCTAACTGGACCAAAAATTACCATCTCTCCATCTTGAATGCTGAGTTGTAACAACAGGAGAACACCATACCATGATGATAGTCACGAAGAAGTGCTATGTCAAGGATGTAGAGCCATACCATTGTCATTTCATGGCACTGGGCTACGTGAAATGAGTAAAATGACCTACACAAGGATGGAAATCTGGCCCGTGTTAGAGGAAGACCGGTATAGTCACGAAAAGGTGATATGGAATGGATATAGAACTTCACTTTAACTTGGCCTAAAATTGCCATCTCTCCATCTTGAATGCTGAGCTGTAACAAGAGCCTGACGATGCAATATGATGCTAGTTACGAAAAAGTATTGTTGAAGATATGTAGAGCCGTGTTATCGTCTTCTTCTGCCTGTAATTATGCTATGAGAAATAAGCAGCAAATATAAGATCTCAGCCATGTTAAGTCTGATAAGCTATACATACAGCTTAATGGAACGCTCTGATAAAAATTACAGCTATAAACTCATTCTACAACTCCCTAGCACCTCTTCCTTAGCTATTTATTTTGCTTATTACACCTTGCTCTCCTACTGTGCTGTATAAATACTTCAAGCTTTACCATAATCTGCATAAAAAACGTACAAAAGGATGTTAATCAGCCTTGTCCAAAAATATATCGCTAATGAAGTCTTTGGTTGACTAGTGGGAGGTGCCTGTGTGTTACCATGGCAACCTCTCACACCACCAGTTACATACACACATTTTCCCACCAGCAAGTTCCATTAGAGAGTATTGTGTGTGTGTGTGTGTGTGTGTGTGTGTGTGTGTGTGTGTGTGTGTGTGTGTGTGTGTGTGTGTGTGTGTGTGTGTGTGTGTGTGTACAGTCATGCGTGTGCCTGCACATCTCACCGCAATGCTCCGCCAACACCCACAACACTTTTCTCCTTAATTTCTTACCACAGAGAACTCTTACATTCCTGGATCGTTTCAAAAACTTGGTTCGACGTCGTTCTTACATATTATGAAGGAAAAAAAGGTAACTGTTGATATAAATGTTCGTACAAAAACATTATATATAAACTGCGGGAGATATATTCTTTTCACATTCACTTGGCCCAGATTTTCGTTCTTTTGCAGCTGATTTCACGTAGTTCAGTGGCAGAAAGTACAATGCTATGGCTCTACAACCTTGCCTCAGCACATCTTCGTGACCAGCATCATCTTCCAGTGTTCATCTATTGCTACAACTCAGCATTCAGGACGGAAATAGGGGAGTTTTAGGCCAAGTTAGAGTAAAAAGAGTATAGTGGACAATATTCATAGTCTTGCCTTGGTTAGAGTGTGTTACACACACACACACACACACACACACACACACACACACTTCCTTCCCCACCATCAAGTCGTACCTTAGAATACTTGAGTGTGTGTGTGTGTGTGTGTGTGTGTGTGTGTGTGTGTGTGTGTGTGTGTGTGTGTGTGTGTGTGTGTGTGTGTGTGTGTGTGTGTGTGTGTGTGTGTGTGTGTGTGTGTGTGTGTGTGTGTGTGTGTGCAATTTTATCAGTGTGACGTGTGCGTGTGTGTAGCCATGTGAATATATTTCACGTACATGTGTAGGTGTGTAAGTATAAACAGTCTTATCAGTATGACGTGTGTGCGTGTGTGTACGTGACGTACATGTGTAGGTGTGTATGTGCGTGTGTTTGACGTATATGTGTTGGTGTCTATGCGTGTGTATGTACTGTACGTGTATGCTTCGTGACGTATGTGTGTGTATGTATGTATATATGTATGTAGTGTGTGCACATTTGTGATATATGTATGTAGATGTGTGTGTGTGTGTGTGTGTGTGTGTGTGTGTGTGTGTGTGTGTGTGTGTGTGTGTGTGTGTGTGTGTGTGTGTGTGTGTGTGTGTGTGTGTGTGTGTGTGTGTGTGTGTGTGTATGTAGTGTGTGTGTATGTATGTATGTACGTATGTAGGTGTATACACGTTATCTTAAAGCTCTACGTTTTCATACAATACGGCACGTTAGAGAGAGAGAGAGAGAGAGAGAGGAAGGCCGTTGTGTGTGTGTGTGTGTGTGTGTGTGTGTGTGTGTGTGTGTGTGTGTGTGTGTGTGTGTGTGTGTGTGTGTGTGTGTGTGTGCATCAGTACTGAGGCTGGGCAGTTACAGCTAACTGAAGAACGTGGGCAAGTAGGTAGGCAAGAATAAACGTAAGTAGGTAGGTAAGTAGGTAGATAAGGAGGTAGGCAAAGTAGGTAGGTATTTAGATAGGTAGGTAGGTAGGTAGGTAGATTGGTAGGTAGGTAGACAGAGAAATAGGTGGGTAGGTAAGTAGGTTGATAGGTAGGTAAGTAGGTTGGTAGGTAGGTAGGCAGGTCGGTAGGTAGGCAAGAATAAAGTAGGTAGATAGGTCAGTAGGTAGGAAGGTAGGTAAGTAGATAAATAGGTAGGTAGGCTGGTAGGTAAGTAGATACGAAGGTAGGTAGGTAAGTAGATATGTACAGTAGGTAGGACGGTAGGTAGGCCATTAGTATGTATATATGGAGATACCTAATAGACAACAGACAGACAGACAGACAGACAGGATGGATGAAGGGAAGGACGGAAGGAAGGAAGGAAGAAAGAAAGAAAGGAATGAAAGAGGGAAGGAAGGAAGGAAGGAAAGAAGGAAGGATGGAAGGAAGGAAGAAAGAAAGGAAGGAAGGAAGAAAGGAATGAATGAATGAAGGAAGGAAGGAAGAAAGAAAGGAAGGAAGAAAGGAAAGAAGTAAGTAAGTAAGTAAGTAAGGAAGGAAGGAAGGAAGGATGGAAGGACGGAAGGAAGGAATAAAGGATGGAAGGAAGGAAGGAAGGAAGAAAGGATGGAAGAAAGGATGGAAGGAAGGAAAGAAGGAAGAAAGGAAGGAAGGAAGGAAGCAGGAAGTAAGGAGGAAGAGAAAATGACTAAGGGAGAGGAGGGGGGGTGGAGGGAGTGGCTGGGGACGAGAGTCAAGGAGACGGGCTGGGGACGCGCCAGACGAGAGAATATGATACGTCAGGCGCGTCCCCAGCCCGTCTCTTCTGGCCTCTCGTCCCCAGCCACTCTGTCTGTCTGTCTGTCTGTCTGCCTGTCTGTTTCACTGTCTTTATCTCTGTCTGTCTGTCTGTCTGTCTGCCTGTCTGTCTGTCACTCTGCCTGTCTCTATCTCTGTCTGTCTGTCTGTCTGTCTGTCTCTCTCTCTCTCTCTCTCTCTCTCTCTCTCTCTGCAGTCACTCTGCCTGTCTCTATCTCTGTCTGTCTGTCTGTCTGTCTGTCTCTCTCTCTCTCTCTCTCTCTCTCTCTCTCTGCAGTCACTCTGCCTGTCTCTATCTCTGTCTGTCTGTCTGTCTGTCTCTCTCTCTTTCTCTCTCTCTCTTCAGTCACTCTGCCTGTCTTTATCTCTGTCTGTCTGTCTGTCGGTCGGTCTCTCTCTCTCTCTCTCTCTCTCTCTCTCTCTCACGTGTCTTCACTGCCTGAGCATCTCTAGGGACAAGATAGGTAGGCAGGGCAGGACAGGGCAGGGTTGGGTAGGGTATGGCAGGGCAGGGCAGGGCAGGGTTGGGTAGGGTATGGCAGGGCAGGGCAGGGCAGGGTAGGGCAGGGCAGGGTAAGGCAGGGTAGGGTAGGGTAGGGTTGGGTATAACAGGGCAGGGCAGGGCAGGGCAGGGCAGGGTAGGGTAGGGTGGGGTACGGTAGGGTAGGGTAGGGTAGGGTATGATAGGATAGGGTAGGGTAGAGTAGGTTAGGGCAGGTTAGTGTAGGATAGGGTAGGGTAGGGTAGGGTAGGGTAGGGTAGGGTAGGATAGGGTAGGGTAGGGTAGGGTAAGGCAGGGCAGGGTAGGGTAGGGTAGGATAGGGTAGGGCAGGGTAGGGTAGGGCAGGGCATGGCATAGCATGGGAGGGTAGGGTAGGGTAGGGTAGGGTATGATAGGATAGGGTAGGGTAGAGTAGGTTAGGGCAGGGTAGTGTAGGATAGGGTAGGGTAAGGTAGGGTAGGGTAGGGTAGGGTAGGGTAGGGTAGGGTAGGGTAGGGCAGGGTAGGGTAGGGTAGGGTAGGGTAGGGTAGGGTAGGGTATGATAGGATAGGGTAGGGTAGAGTAGGTTAGGGCAGGGTAGTGTAGGATAGGGTAGGGTAGGGTAGGGTAGGGTAGGGTAGGGTAGGGCAGGGCAGGGTAGGGTAGTGTAGGATAGGGTAGGGTAGGGTAGGGTAAGGCAGGGCAGGGTAGGGTAGGGTAGGGTAGGATAGGGTAGGGTAGGGCAGGGCATGGCATAGCATGGGAGGGTAGGGTAGGGTAGGGTAGGGTAGGGTAGGGTAAGGTAGGGTAGGGCAGGGCAGGGCAGGGTAGGGTAGGGTAGGGTAGGGTAGGGTAGGGTAGGGCAGGGTAGGGTAGGGTAGGGTACGGTAGGGTAGGGCAGGGCAGGGCAGGGCAGGGTAGGGTAGGGTAGGGTAGGGTAGGGTAGGGCAGGGCAGGGCAGGGCAGGGCAGGGTAGGGCAGGGTAGCAGAATGACAGAAAGACAATACTACAGCTCTACACCGTTTCCATGGCACTTCTTCATGATTAGCGCCATATTCTAGTGCTAATCTCCTTTTCACTGGCGACTTATCCTGCATTTTTATTTTTGAGAGAGAGAAAGAGAGAGAGAGAGAGAGGGAGAGAGAGAATAATGAGAATGGTGTGTGTTGCATCAGATGACTTGATATAATAGTGGGTTTCACCTCCCCCCACCTCTCTCTCTCTCTCTCTCTCTCTCTCCCTCCCTCTCTCTCTATTATTTTCCGCCTTTATTACCTTCAATGACTCCAGAAATCTGCTTACCACACATGCCAACTCCCTAATACCTGTAACTTACCAGTTTATTTAAATATCTGGTTAGTTAATGCATTCTTGTATGTTATTCACGCAGTCTTCATTGACATCACAAAAATACAAATTGCAGACAACACAATACAGTATCTAGGAGCAATAAACACAAAATATCGCTACGGAAGGAAGGAAGGAATAATCAAGAGTAAGCACCGAGCCATAATATGGCTATATGGCAATGCAGAAGTAGAGGGAAAATATAGGCCGGGAGAAACAAGGAAATATCAAGAACAGAGGTAGGACAGAGGAGAAGAAGAGGACAGTAAGGAGAGAAAAATGGGAGACAAAAAGGCCCCTTTTAGTCGCCTCTTACGACAAGCAGGGGTACTGGGATGTTGCTGTGGAGAAAGCTTAAGGAAAGCATACGGTACTTAAGCTGATGAGACCACAGGACTAAGAATTACCTCTAGATTCATTTTGCAGCAGCAAGCAACTCTTAGGGTGCGGCCAAACTTGCGCGAAACACGTGACCGAGAAGACGACACAAAGCACCGGGATAGAGCCGCTGCAATATCCGAGTCTGATCGTTGGAAGGGCCCCTGAGCGTCATTTCCTCTTGTCGGTCACATGTTTGGCTCAAGTGTGGCCCCACCGTAACCCAAAGCTTTCCATCTCAGGTGCTACCGATTGTCCTGTCCTTCCCTATTGGCCGAGCAGCGTGGCCAGGATCACTGTACGAGCCTGAAAAAATATCATATACTCTTTTGAATACTATTTATCTATTGCCAGACGCCTTAATCCCGTAAGGGGTGGCCACAAACAAATCGCCTCCATGTCGCCCCGTCCCTCGCCATTTCACTGCCCTGCTCCCAGCTCACCCTCGCACTCTCATATACCTCCCACAGATCCGGTCGAGTAGCTGCCGAGAAAAGACGTCTCTCCCAGCAGCACAGTCTTGCATAAAACTATACGGATATTGCTACCCATGTTTCACTTGCTCTGACCACACCACCTCCCGATCCTGCATTATCACCATCGTCTCTACCAAGATTTCCTTCATCTCGACTGCAGATATACACTACCTCTCTTGGCGGCTGTATACTGCAGTCAGGTAGAGCTTTGACCCTCGCACACTTCTCCTCTTGCCTCACTCCTCCTCCCAATCCTCCCCCAACATCAAACATACACACACACACACACACACACTCAGTAGGATATCCCCCCTTTACCCCCTGCTCTCCTTGCCCACTTTGCCGTAGGATTTCCTGTTACCCCGCTACTGACGAACTGAACCCCGAGGGAAGGCCGTTTAGGGCTGACACGACCGGGGTCACTAGAGTGACTGGGGAGCCAGGGGGTAACAGGAAGGCACCCCGCTGTTAGGGTTAGGTTCCCCGTCAAGGGGCAGTCCGGAGTAGGCGCCAGGGTCCCTCCTCACGACGTCCTCTAGAGGGCGGGGGAGGTAAAAACCAGGCGCCCAGGATCTCTGGCATAGGTAGGCCTGGCACCCAACTTTACTATCTCACGCAATGGACTCGAGATCGGGATCAAAGACCATCCACAGAGGCAATCCACAAAGCTCATCTGCAAAAAAAACAAGCAGCGGGACAGAAACGTTCAGACAACAGAGCAAGAAAGCCTCAGCCACCCACACCTCAGCTTGCTGCAACGAAGAAGCAACTCCCCAACAACGAACTAAGGAGAACCCCCCACCACAGCCATCAACATCAAGCTATGAACCTAACGACAGTGACTTTCACGTTCCCATGGACATTTCGCAAGCTACTCCTCCCAACCAAACCACCCACAATCAGGAGGAGCCAATGAACACAAGCACAACAGAGGAAACACGCACAACCAGCACAACCGCCTCCTCAAACCTTTCGCTTCACGAACAACCACCGCCCTCATGCCAGACGAAACCGCCAGCACTGTATCCACCTCCACCCCTTCCACCACAACCATCAAAGACGACGTCTTCCAGCCGGCCTCCAAGAAAAGAAGGAGCGGAAAAGAAGACAGCCGCTGTTTCACTGAGAACCCCCATCATAATACAGCGACCCCCCTCCCCTCCTCTCATACACCACAACCCTCGGGAAACGCCACTTCCTCGGCCAGAAGCCATCCATCACCGCAACCCAGCACCTACAACAGAAGACAGCCCATGGTCTCAGTGAAACCCCTAACCTCACCCCCATCCAAATTCCCAGGCTTCCAGATTACACGACAGGACCCCTTCCCAACCAGCTACGACATTGTTGGCCCTGGAAGAGGAACACCCCGAACTAAAAATCACAATCATACCTGACAAGAACAACAGCACGGTCATGGTTCCACTCGACGAAGACTCCCTCTACCTCCTAGCAAACGATCGACACGGCAGGAAACCAACCCATTCTACTACAGAAGATCGACCCTCAACTCAACACCAGAAAACTGATCCTAATGGGTTACCCCCTCAAATACCCCCTACGCCCCATCATTTGACACCCACAAGTGGAGGAAGCCGCCCGCTGTATTATCAAAGCCTCTGGCGAGCCTCCGTCTCCTGCCCACATAACACACGAAGCAGCAACCCAAACAGCTCCCCCTCCACGTCAGTCAGAAACAACAACACCATCCCTTCTGCACACTCTCGTCACGAACCCAGAACAAATAGCACAAACCAAAGCCACCCTACGATCTTCCTGCCATTACCTCGGAACAGCCATCATAAAATGTGTTGGGGCTCAGCTCCACTGCCCCCTCAACCCCCAACTCTTCACACCAGCACTCAACACCATGACAGACACCTGGATAGAGGGCACACACTTCTCCAACAGTCTCGCCCAGTTCAGCGATCCTCAACCAAACCGACAAAACCCAATACAATCCACAACGACCCCCGACCCAGAACACACCCTAGCAACGAGCGCCTCCTCTCACAAACAACCAGACAAACCCAACCCTCATCGCCCCAACCTAACCCTCCCGCCTCCACAAACCCAACGCCTCAAACCACGGAGCATTTCAGTGGGCCTAGACAAACGAGAACGCCCTCGCTCCCATATCACGATCAAAGAACACTCCACAACAGCCAGAGAAGACTAAACAATGTTCATACGAACCAAACACCCCCACTAATTAGTACCGGGCCACAACACCGTCCTAACCAAACAGCAAACCCACCACCTCCAACACACAACCTAAAGATCATACAATGGAACATCCTTGGCGCCAAAAACAAACTCATCCTTCTTCACGAGGCTGTGCACAGAGACAAAACAGACATCTTCCTCTTACAAGAAACCCTCATCACCGAACAACATTCCCTCAGGCTAAAGAGCTTTAACTCCTTTCTCCTTCTGCACTCCCGGGGCGGCCCCAGAGGCTGTGCCATTCTCATACGTAATCACATTCAGGCAAACAAAATCCCACAACCACCACACTGCGGCGAAGAGGTCGAAATTCAGGGTGTATCCATCACCTTAGCCAACACTCCCCTAAAAATCTTCAACATTTATCGCAGACCCAGCGCCGCCCTCGACCTAGCAGAACTCTTCACCCTCGCAGCCAATGAACTGACGCTAATCGAAGGCGACTTGAACGCCCATCACCCCTGCCTAGGATCCACATCCCCCACCAACCCTGCAGGACGACACATATCAGAACTCCTAACCCTCACTCCTGGCATACAACTCCTAAATGACCCCAACACTCCCACACACTTACAAGGCGCTCCCACGCATTAACAAGGCGCTCCCACGCATTAACAAGGTGGCAGCAGACTCGACCTCACGCTTCTAACCACAGGAATGGCAACACACACTGAATGGGACCCCCACCCAACCCTGACATCAGATCACTTCGCCATCATCTGCACACTTAATCTTCCCCCACTACCCCGACCCCCCCGGACTCCCTCCTAAGTGGTGCACAAAAAAGCCAATTGGAGACTCTTCACAGCCTCACTGGAAGAAATCATAACCCAACTCGAACCTTCAGACAACCTGGACGAACACGAACAACAAATCTCAGCAGCCTTCACCACAGCTGCCGAAACTGCAATTCCTACAACCTCTCACAAACAGCGACATTTCAAGGACTATTGGTATTATAATGACAGAGTCAAAGAGTTAAACCATCGCGCTAACAATGCCAGAAAAATATATAAAGTCCACCCCACCCCCCAAAACAGACAATATCTTAAGGCAGTCGTCCAGCATACAATTAAAAAAAAAAAACATAAGAGAAAACAAATGGCTGGAGTGGTGCAGATCCTTAAGCGCCAACATCAACCTAGGCCACATTGGAAAACACTCAGAGACGTCTTTAACCCCCACAATCTCGTCCCCCAACACACTCCAACCCTCAGGAAGAGGCCGAAAGAATAGTGTCACTTTTCGCCCATCAAACCTCTCCGTTCTGCACCCCACGACACATACAAAACTGCCTCAACACCCTTCACGCCGAGTGCGACGCAAGAATACACCTCGCTAAAAACACCCCTGCCCAAACAGACCAAACCTTTACTATCCAAGCATTCCATCGTTCACTCAAAACCAGCAGCGACACAGCCCCCGGTATTGACCAAATCACCTACTCCATGCTATCCCACGCTGGACCGAATGCCACCACTGCCATTCTCAACCTCGTAAATCACTCCTGGACTTTGGCCAAACTTCCCTCTGCAAAGGAAAAGGCTGCCAATCCCTAAACCCAAAGACCCTGGTAACTACAGACCTATATCCTTCCTCAGCTGCCTCGGAGAGAAAGGACAAGAGGATAGGAAGAACAAGATGAAGAGTGAGAAGAGGAAAGGGAGGTACAGAAAGAGGAAGGGGAAAAAAGGGATGTGGAAGAAAAGAGGAAGAGGAAGAGAAAGAAGAGGATATGGAAGAGGAAAAGCAAGAGGAACAGGAAAAGAAAGAAGATGTAGAACAGGAAGAGAAAGGGAATGAAGAGGAAGAGGAAGAGAAAAATGGAAAAGAGGAAGAGGAAGAGGAAAAGGAAAAGGAAGAGGAAAAGGAAAAGGAAGAGGAAATGGAAGAGGAAGAAGATGAACAGGAAGAAGAAGAAGAGGAAAGTGAAGAGGAAAAAGAGGAAGAGGAAGAGAAAGGGGAAGAGGAATAAGAAGAAATATGAGGAAGAGGAAGAGGACGAGGAAGAGGACGAAGAGGAAGAGGAGGGAGAGGAGGAACAAGTATAGGAAGACAAGAGGAAGACTAAGAGGAAGGAGAAAGAAAAAGAAAAGGAAGAAGGAAGGAGGAAGGGTAAAAGGAAGACAAGGAAGAGGAGGAGAAAAGCGAAAAAGAAAAAAAGGAAGAGGAGCAAGAAGAAGGGAAGGGAGGAGGAGGAAGGAAGGAGGAAGTGGGGGAGGGAGAGGGGGAGAAGACCCCCAGGAATTTCCCGGGCTAAATTAAAATCGTGCGGAGGTAACGTAGAGAAAAAAATAAGTCACTGAAATAAAGGTGTTAATGGATACTCTCCCCCCCCCCTCCTCCACGATGGCTCTCTCTCCCTTGCTGAATAAAATCGTCTGCCGCTACCGAGAGAGAGAGAGAGAGAGAGGAAACGTACAGGTGTGTGTGTGTGTGTGTGTGTGTGTGTGTGTGTGTGTGTGAGAGAGAGAGAGAGAGAGAGAGAGAGTCACATACAAGTTACCGTACATAATTACAGGCATACACTAACTACACACACGCCGCTATCATTTTTCAGATAACCCAGCCCTACACTAAACAACTTGCTTTCTAATTAAACAAGCTTAAGAAAGGAAAAGCAAAGGAGATAAAGAGAGAAAAACGGAGACGACAGGAGAGACAGAAAGAAGACAGGGAAAGAGGAGAGGAGGGAAAGACGAGGAGGAAAAAGAAAAGGATGGCGAGACAGGACAAGAAGAGAGGGAGAAGAAAGGACTAAAAGAAGAAAGAGGGAAAGACAACGAGGGAAAGAAAGGGAGAGAGAGAGAGAGAGAAAAGAAAAAGAAAGGGAGACAGAGAACAAAAAGAGAGGAAGAAGAAAGGACTAAAAGAAGAAAGAGGGAAAGACGAGAGGGAAAGAAAGGGAGAGAGAGAGAGAGAGAGAGAAAAGAAAAAGAAGGGGAGACAGAGAACAAAAAGAGAGGAAGAAGAAAGGACTAAAAGAAGAAAGAGGGAAAGACGAGAGGGAAAAAAATAGGAGAGAGAGAGAGAGAGAGAGAGAGAGAGAGAGAAGAGAAAGAAAGAAGAAAAAGAAGAAGGGGAGACAGAGCAAAAAGGAAGGAAAAAGAAAGAGCTAAAAGAAGAAAGAGTGAAAGACAACGAGGGAAAGAAAGACAGGGAGAGAGAAGAGGGGAAAAAAGAAGAAAAAGAAGGGGAGACAGAGGAAGAGAGGAAAAAGATAGAACAAAAAGAAGAAAGAGTGAAAGACAACGAGGAAAAGAAAGACAGGGAGAGAGAAGGGAAGAAG
>NW_027643725.1:270000-282500 GCF_032717465.1 Coenobita brevimanus | reverse complement strand
TGACTATTTCTAGCTTCACTTTCTCTCTCTCTCTCTCTCTCTCCCTCTCTCTCCACACCTCGTAAACCCTGCATACAAACCACGCCTGTCTCAGTTCCATCACTATTACTACTGTTTTTGCCTTCGTTTTATTCTTCTTCCAGACTAAACCTTCCCCTTGAATAACACCAAGCTAAGGGCACGTCCACACTAGATGTCTGCTGGTGTGGACGGAGGGTTGCATCACGACCCTTTCCCTTCTCTCTCTCTCTTTTTCCTTCTTTTCCCTTCTCCTCTCTCTCTCTCTCTCTCTCTCTCTCTCATTACATGGATAGTGTAGATAGATACACAGATATTGAATAGATAGATAGCAGGATTTATGCAGTAGATATATTCAAACTGAGAAATAGACAGATAGATAGATAGATAGATATAGATGGATAGATGGACAGATAGACAGACTGACTGATAGATAGACAGATAGACTGAATGACTGATAGACAGACAGACAGACAGACAGCTAAAGAGAAAGACATAGCAAGACAGATAGGTAGACAGACCTAGACAGATAGATAGATAGATATAAACACAGGCACAGATAGATATAGTTAGACACAGATAGATAGACAGACAGATTGATAGACGGGTAGAAGGACAGATAGACAGAGAGATAGACAGATAGATAGATAGATAGATAGATAGGTTAGTGGGTGGTGTAATTCTAAAGGCTTTATTCCGTGTGTGTGTGTGTGTGTGTGTGTGTGTGTGTGTGTGTGTGTGTGTGTGTGTGTGTGTGTGTGTGTGTGTGTGTGTGTGTGTGTGTGTGTGTGTGTGTGTGTGTGTGTGTGTGTGAGAGAGAGAGAGAGAGAGAGAGAGAGTACAGTATGAAGGAGAGAGGAGGGAAAGCAAGAAGGGAGAGGAATGGAGAGAGGTAGAGAGAAAAGAAAGGAGAGAAAAGAGAGGAGAGAGAGAGAAAAGAGAGGAGAGAGAAAGGAGAGAAGAGAGTAAAGAGAGGAGAGAGAAAGGAGAGGAGAGAGAAAAGAGAGAGAAAAGAGAGGAGAGAGAAAGGAGAGGAGAGAGAAAAGAGAGGAGAAAGAAAAGAGAGGTGTATCAGTATCTGGGTCTCCTCCTTGGATTTAGTGGGATTGATGTGTTTTGGAATTTTAAAGAGAGAGAGAGAGAGAGAGAGAGAGAGAGAGAAAAAAAAAACACACTGACTAGTAACCAAGGAGATTCAAACCTAATTTTCTCCCCTATAACACTTAATATCTAGAGCTGTATTATCCTTTGAGGGGTTTTAGCACTGATAAGAGATAAGGAAGGAGAGAGAGAGAGAGAGAGAGAGTAGTAGTAGTAGTAGTAGAGGTAGTAGTGGTAGTAGTAGTAGTAGTAATAGTAGTAGTAATAATAATCTATCTATCTATCTATTGCCAGACGCCTCAATCCCGTTTGGGGTGGCCACAAACAAATCGCCTCCAAGTCGCCCTGTCCCCCGCCATTTCACTGCCCTGCTCCCAACTCACACACCCCTCTCTCATATACCTCTCCACTCCATCCCTCCATCTCATCCTCGGCCTCCCCCTCCCTCTTCCCCCCTCCACCTCACTCACATACACTCTCTTCGTCAGTCTTTCACCCTCCATCCTCTCCACATGGCCAAACCACCTCAGTGTGTTCCTCATAACGCTTCCTATCACATCCACATCCACACCACAACGCTCCTTTATATCCTCATTCGTCAGCCTGTCTCTCCATGTGACTCCACAGGCTCCTCTTAAATAACTCATTTCCACTGCTCTCACTCTTGACTTGTGTCCTTCCAACAATGTCCAAGCTTCACTTCCGTACGTTAGAGTTGGTATCACAATACTGCCATGTAGTAACTTTTTCACTTCCATGCTCACTTCCCTGTTTCTTATCACTGCTTTCAAAGAACCAGCAACCTTTCTTCCCTGCTGTACCCTTTCAAGCACCTCACCCTCCAAACCTCCATCCTTACTCATCACACTACCCAAATCCTTAAACGTACTCACATTTTCCAATTCCTCACCATCTAACCTCGCTGTACATTCACTAACTTCACCTCTCTCAAAGACCATCACTTTACTCTTCCCTACATTCACCTTTAGGTTCCGTTTCTTACACACTCTCTCAAACTCATCCACCAAGCCTTGCAGCTCCCCTTCGTCTTCACTCAACAACACAGTATCATCTGCAAACAACAGTACAGGGAGTTTCCAAACACTATCCTCTCTCACCAGGGCCACTCCAACATCCACTACCCTACCTTGTACCTCTTTTATTACCCCATCCATGTACAGATTGTACAACCATGGAGACATGACACATCCCTGTTTCAACCCAACTTTCAAAGAGAAAAATTCACTTAGTTCACCATCCACACGCACTGCAGCCTTCGCACCATCGTACATATCTTCACAGCATTCAACAACTTCCCGTCTCCTCCATATATTCTTAACACTTTCCACAATCCTTGTCTATCCACCCTGTCATATGCTTTCTCCAAATCCATGAAAGCCGCATACAACTTCTTTCCCTTCTCTAGAAACTTTTCCACTCAAGATCTAAGAATGAATATCTGATCTACACAACCTCTTCCCTTCCTAAAGCCTCCCTGTTCTTCTCCAACTAATTTCTCTGTTCTTTCTCTAACTCTGTCAATAAGTATCCTACCATACACTTTTCCTATTATACTAAGAAGACAAATGCCCCTTTGATTACCACACACTTCTTTTTCCCCTTTTCCTTTGTACAAGGGAATAATTATACCTGACTTCCAATCCTCCGGGACTCTACCTTCCTCCCAGGCCAATCTGCACATCTTCCACATCCATTCTACTACTATCTCTCCCCCATGCTTCAGCATTTCACCACACTCTCCATCAATTCCTGGGGCTTTCCCTGATTTAACTTTCTTCATTGCTTCCACAACTTCTATCCTACTGATTTCTTCCTGTCTTCTCACCTCCCTCCTTCTCCCAGCCATTCCCCAGCCACTTATACTCGCATTACTTCCATCCTCTATGTTCAACAATTCCTTAAAGTGTTCTCTCCATCTGCTCACTTTTTCTCCCTTCTCCACTAGTAATCTACCATGTTTATCTTTCACTCCCCTGCTAACTTCACTTCCACCCTGTCATACTCTTTTCACCTCTTTCCAGAACATTTTCTTACAGTCCCTCCACTTTACACTCAAATTCCTTCCAAATTCCTCATCCACTCTCTTCTTACTCTCTCTTACTAATCTTTTCACCTCTTTCTTTCTTTCTACATATAACTCTCTCTTCCGCCTCTCAACTTCTTCCACGCCCCTATTTCTCATCCATTCATTGTATGCTTTCTTATTTTGTGCCACAGCCTGTCTCACCTCTTCAGTCCACCACGCCGTTCCTTGCACCCCCCTCCGTCTTCTCTTCCTTCCACACACCACATCACATGCTGCACATATTTCTTCTGTAAATATCCTACACACACCTTCCACGTCTCCCATCTGCTCCAATTCATATTTGCCCAATCGTTCCTCTACTTCTCTCTTATACTCTCCCTTTTTCTCATCCTCTTGTAACCTTTCCACTCTCCTTGCAACTACTCCTTCCTCTCGTCTTTCCCTTCTTCTATTCCTCCATCTTACTTGAATCCTAATTCTGGCCACCACCAAGTAGTGGTCAGAAAGTCCACTCCCCCAACCTCTATACACTCTTGCATCCTTTACACATCTTCGCATCCTTTCATCCACACACACATAATCAATCATTGCCTTCCTTTCATTCAGTTCACCACCCACCCTTCTCATTACTCGCCATGTATACCTGTGGATCATTTTATGCCTGAAGAGGGTATTGGCTATCACCAACCCCCTCCCAGCACAAATGTCCACTAACGCACTCCCATTCTCATCTATCTCAGCAGGCACACCCCACTCACCAACTATTCCATCCACCTTCACATTCCCAACTTTACCATTCATATCACCAATCAAAAACACTCTCATTCCTTCCAAACTTTTCCATGCACACTTCCACATTTGTCCAGAACTCTTCTCTCACTCTTCTAGCACGATCTTGCGTTGGTGCATACACACACACAATCGCCCACATTTGTATTCCAACTTTCAACTTTACCCACACAATCCTTGACCCAACTGATCCATACTGTCTTATGCTACTCTTCCATCTTTTACTCACAACTATACATACTCCTTCCTTTGCCCTCTCATTCTCACCTACTCCTGCAATACCCCATCCATACTCCCATTCTCTCACACTTTCTCCTCACCATTTTGTTTCAGTTATTCCACATACATCCACTTTCGCACCCTCAAGCACCTGGACAATCTCTTTCTCATTCACCAATATTTTATCCAAATTTCCCATACAGGGTGTTGCATGAAATGTTTGACAAACTTCAGAAAGTTGTTCTTGGGGCAATTTTGAGTTAAGAATTGCTGCATCAACCTGGGCTAATTTCTCTTCTATTATGCTCAGGTTCTGTTGGGAATGGCAGCAGATTAGAGACTGGTATCGCAAAATTTTATCCCCTGCCACCACCACCAGGCCGTTTATTTTTAAATCCCCTTGTAAAACTGTAGAGATATATCGGCAGGACAGTAAATAGTGATCCTACTCTGGTACTCTGTATGGAATTTCAGAGAGAGATGATGATGCCACTGATTCATGGGGTTATCTTTAATTTACCAAGAAACAATTTACTTACCTCTCTATTCAGTTTGCACGAAAGTTAATGTTTAAAAGACTGATAATATAGTCACGAAATTTTCTTCTTAAAATTTAATAAGTAAATGTTTAATTTGAAGTGTGACGTCACTGGTGCATTATGGGAGCAACGTTGAGAGATGCTGGAGATGAGTGAAGATTTTATTCTTTACGGTGTTAGTCTACTTCTTATTATGGTAATTCTTATGCCCATGTGTTTATCAGTGTTTGCTGTCATTATCGAGAGGTGTAGTCGGCTGATGTAAGTTGTAATTATTAGCTATAAGGATGATATACGGCGGTGTGTATCTCCAGGTGACCAAGATGTCCCTTTAAACTCGAGTAAGCAGTGCGACTTAAATCCCCTGATATTCACACCATCTGTTTAGGTTTTAAGGTCGAATGTGATCCTGTACTTGGGCAGGCATAGTAGGTTAATTGGCTGGAAAAAATGAGGGGATGTGCGTAAAAACTAATGGGTAGTTTGTTTACATCGGGGATATAAACTCCGCGAGTCCCTTTAACTCTTGCAATCCCGGTGATGCCCTTTTCAGTTTATTCATAGTGCCAGAAGGCAATTTTATTCAACTTATGCAAAGTCTCTGCTATTGCAGGAGTTCAGTGAGGCTGTGCCTAACCCCTACACTTCCAGAAGTCTATACAAAGCTAAATATAATCATGAGATGGCATTAAAAAAAAAAAAAATCCCTGCTCTGTGAGTTAAACTAGTGAAGACTGAAGGTATTAACATGTGTAGGAGAGACACTGGATAAAGCCTGATTGGAGATATAGTATATTGAACTGGAAGGACTGCATACCTTACATCCTTCATTAACCATTGCTGCTACCTTTAAATAAGAATTATCATACTGAAGGTAATTACGAGCAGCCTTCATTGACATATTACTGTACTGTAATTAGGAGAGAGGTTTCATAAGTTGATTGGAAGTCAGGAGACAGCAGGAATATACCATTACTGTTGAGGGGGATGAATTTGTGTGTAGGCTATGATATAGGAAGCATATCTCAGAATATGGATGTACAAGGTTAATCATATCTTGTATAGTACTTACACTTTCAGATTTGATAGCTTTTCCTTTTGTAATCTTTACTGAATGATGCAGTCAGTTCATGATTACACATTATATAATCTCAGACTTCATCTGTGTCATTGTAGTTGGCTCACCTTGACAAATTTTAGTCCTTCTGCTGCTTAGTTCCTGTATCTAAGTGGCAGAATAAGACAGTATTATGGTTTTGCATCCTCCCCATAGATCTTCATTGTGATCTGCATGATAATCTAGTCTTTATCTCTAGAAATAGCTCAGCATTCAAGGTGGAGAGATGCCAGGTTTTTGTCAGTTTAGGGTGGACATGTAGTCTATATGGTTTGTCTTTATTGCTTTATGTATTCATTATTATTATTATTTTTTTTTTTTACTGTGGATCAAATTTAGCGATTCATCTCTTCCGTTTATAAATCGGTACAACAGATAGGCTTTCATTCTCAGTTCTCACAGAAGGTATAACCAATGAGTACTGTACTGTCTTCCTGTGCAGTGTATATTTTGTCATTTGTACTCTCATTATAAGTTTCATTAAAGAATTTGTATCATATGTTTAGTTTCTGTGTCACTCAGTGTGTTAAGTTTATGTAATATATGGTTAATCGTTTAAGTCCTGCCGTTGGTTAGCAGTTAAGTTCCAGTTTTTACTTTCTCCCTTTATATAAGTAGCAACTGCTCTATATTCTTTCCATAGCACTTGTTCATGATTAGCATTAAACTGCAGGCTTAGGTATTCCAAGTAGCTCAGGGAATTTCGAGATATCTCCTCCTAAAGCGACATTAATAGGTACATGACAATTTAGTTTAGTCTGTGCATGTTGTTCAATTTCCCATTTTTTGTAACATGTAAAGAAATAAAATACAGTAGAAGTTTTAGCCGGTATTCTTATGGGGCCGCGGTGGCATGGTCAGCATGGTGCTGGCCTGTTGTTCAGGAAGACCCGGGTTCAAATCCCGGTGTGATAGAGGTTTCTTTAAAATGTGGCTGAGGAAAGTTTGCGTAGCAGGCTTTCCATAAAACCACAAGGCCCCATACTCACACACACCAAGACACTAGCACACACATCAAGACACACACACACATCAAGACACACACACACACTACTACACACACAAGACACGTACATAGCCACAGCCACCTTCACACAGTAGACACACACACCAAGACACGTACACAGCCACCTTCACACAGTAGACACGCCACACACACACACACACACACACAGAGGGTGGGACAGACACACCACAGGCAGACAGAGAGGGACATATACAAAACACAGGGAGTGAGAGAGGAGGGGGTTTTATTAAAAAGTCCAATTTTGGTATACCAGCCGTGGCAAAATTGATATAGCCCCCCCTTTAATATTTTTTGGATGTTTTCATTTAGTGCCCCCCAGGCCCCAGACCCACTCGGCTGAACCAAATCGTCTGGCGTCAGCTGGAACATGATATACTAGAGTTATGCCGGTCATGTGGGGGTTAATGGTGACAGTGTAGTAACTGTCAGGCTCCTATGACTCACTCAGCCGAATAAAATCGTCTGTCAGCTGGAATGGAATACTAGAGTTGTCCCAAGCACCAGAGGGTTAAGAAAAAGCTTTAGATTAACTAAGGCCTTTTCTTAACCCCCTGGGTGATGCTCGGGACAACTCTAGTACCCCATTCCAGCTGACTCAGACGATTTTATTCGACTGAGTGAGTCATAGGAGCCTGACAGTGTCAATACCGTCACCATTAACCCCCTCACGACCGACATAACTCTAGCATCATGTTCCAGCTGACGCCAGACAATTTGGTTCAGCCGAGAGAGGATCCTAGGATCCTGAGAGACATTATAACATCACAAACAAAATACAAAATGCCTTCCCTCCATCTTGAACGTACTATAATTCATTTACATTAAGTATGCTCGTATTTTCGTATTTTTGCAGCTTATTTCATGTATCTTAGTTAAAAGAAAAAAATACTACGAGCCGGTGAATAAAACCAACACTTGTAGACGAAGAATATAATTACCAAACAGTTTCGGTGGACACTGCCACCATCTTCAGTGGTCAAGATAGTGAGAGGGAGTGACATACTGACACAAGGGTTCCTTTTTATGCCTGTGTGTGTGTGGAAGGGTGGGGTAAAGGTGAGGTGGGGTGGGGTAGATTGTAAGCGGGGGATTAACCCAAGGGGGAGTTTTGGGGGGACATTACCGGACAGGTCAGGTGTAATTCCTATCTGACCTTACCTGTGTCGTAGCAGGAAGGGACATGTCCCTTCCTGCTACGACACAGGTCCCTTCCTGCTGCGACACAGGTAAGGTCAGATAGGAATTACACCTGACCTGTCCGGTAATGTCCCCCCCAAAATCCCCCTTGGGTTAATCCCCGCTTACAATCTACCCCACCCCACCTCACCTTTACCCCTCCCTTCCACACACACACGCATAAAAAGGAACCCTTGTATGGTCAGTATGTCACTCCCTCTCACTATCTTGACCACTGAAGATGGTGGCAGTGTCCACCGAAACTGTTTGGTAATTATATTCTTCGTCTACAAGTGTGGGTTTTATTCACCGTCTTTGATTATCACGCAAGAGTGATTCATCCAGCCAATACTACGAGCTCTATATCTTTTCATAGCCCTTCTTCGTGACTAGCATCGTATTCTAGTTATCTATAGTTACAACTGAGCATTCAAGATGGAGGGATCACAACTTTAAGCAATTACAGCAAACAAACAAACAAAAAGCAAGTGTCGTCCTCTTGACCTCTCGTCTTCGCAGGAATGCAGCGGTGACGCCATCTTGTGCGTGGAATGCGTGAAGTGCAGGCTCTTGAGTGGCAGGAGCACGGGGCCACGGGAGACTTAATAATATTCGCTAGTCAGCCAGTCTAGAAGCCTGGGACATTTGCTTGAAATAATAATAATAATCATAATAATAATAGAAATAACAACAAAACCAGTCATATACATAATTCAATATCTTAGTTACTCGATCTGTCCATTCCCCCCCTTCAGTACGAGGACGCATTTCTGTAAGCTATTTTTTCTAACATGGGAGGTTCGATACGTTTGATTGAGCCTATCCATACGACTTCTAAAGCTGAGTAAACGCCCCTGAAAGTTGCAAAATATAAAATATAAAACGTCTATATGATATAAAAACCTTTGTTCACCTCCGGGACTCGATCTGTGGCGCCTAGAACAAGTGCTGACGTCATGTTTACACTTTGCTACCTTGAGACGATTTCCTGGAGCTTAAAGAAACCCTCTCGGGATGATGGGACAGACACGATAACCCCTTCAGACAGAGAATGACTTAGTTACTTTGTTCTAGGTAACCGGACGATTTTATTCAGCTTAGGAGATCCCCTCGTAGTGAAGGGGTTGATGGTGACTGTATCTAACCCCTCCAGTACAAAATTTCTCTCCAGAGTTGAAGAAAATCGTCTGGAGGAAGAAAGATGAATATGGAAAAAAGTGTTAATGTGGACAATGAGTTAGATAAGACTGGTTTGGTTAAGGTAGGGTAGGGATGGGACGGTTGTGGCAGGGTGGGGTAGCGTTGGGTCGGTTATGGCCGGGTGGGGTAAGGTTGGGTTAGTTTTGGCAGGGCGGCATAGGATTGGGCCGGTTTTGGCAGGGTGGAGTAGGACTGGTTCGGTTATGGCAGGGTGGGGTAGGAATGGTTCGGTTTTGGCAGGGTGGGGTAGTGTTGGGTAGGTTTTGGCCGGGTGGGGTATTATTGAGTTTTTTGGGGCAAGGTGGGGTAAGGTTGGACCGGTTTTGGCATGGTGGGGTAGGGTTGGATCGGTTTTGGCAGGGTGGGGTAGGGTTGGGTCGGTTTTGGCAGGGTGGGGTAGGGTTGGGTCAGTTTTGGCAGGGTGGGGTAGGGTTGGATCGGTTTTCGCAGGGTGGGGTAAGGTTGGGTCGGTTTTGGCAGGGTGGGGTAGGGTTGGATCGGTTTTGGCAGGGTGAGGTAGGGTTGGGTCGGTTTTGGCAGGGTGGGGTAGGGTTGGATCGGTTTTGGCAGGGTGAGGTAGGGTTGGATCGGTTTTGGCAGGGTGGGGTAGGGTGGGGTCGGTTTTGGCAGGGTGGGGTAGGACTGGGTCAGTTTTGTCAGGGTGAGGTAGGATTGTGTCGGTTATGACAGAGTATAGGATAGGTTTTGGTTGGTTTTGGCAGCGTGGGTTAGGATTTGGTCGGTTTTGGCAGGGTGGGGTAGGATTGGGTCGGTTTTGGCAGGGTGGGGTAGGATTGGGTCGGTTTTTGCAGGGTGAGGTAGGATTGGGTCGGTTTGGACAGGGTGTTAGGACTCCATATTATAATTACAAATCATAATAGTTCCGTCATATCCAACGCCTATTTCACTCAGTTATACTACACTGTCTCATCAGATTTGGGGCGATCTTCTCTACGATTTTTGTTCTTCCCCGCTTAGTTCAGTCCTTTAGTTCATTCATGACCCTTGGCTTTCATTTTTATTTATTTTTTTTTTTATGTGGTGGAGCGCAGGGACACGAGGCTAGACCACCATTAGTCCAGAATATTTAAGGGTAGGCCACCAAACTACGCCCTGGTAACGTCTACACGTCAAAACATCTGTCCACCTCTGGGACTTGAACTGCGGAGCGCTGGACGCAGAGCTCTCGGTTTGCGGATGTCACTTTTACTCTTTGCTAGCTTCTGACGATATCCTACAGCTTCAGAAAACCCTCTTAGGATGACGGGACAGAATCATTTAACCCTTCAGACCAAGAACGATTTATTTACTTTGTCCTAGCTGACCGTACGATTTTATTCAATTTAGGAGATCCCCTGACAGAGAAGGAGTTGATGCTGGCTGTATCTAACCCCTCAAATTCAAAATTCCTCTCCAGAGCTGAAGAAAATCGTCTGGAGAAAGAATGAAGAAAACTGAAGAAAGTGTTAGAGTGAAAAATGAGTTAGATAAGATTGGTTTGGTTAGGGCAGGGTAGGGTTGGGTCGGTTATGCCAGGGTGGGGTAGGGTGGGGTCGGTTTTGGCAGGGTGAGGTAGGACTGGGATAGTTTTGGCAGGGTGGGGTTGGACTTGGATGGTTTTTGCAGGGTGGGGTAGGATTGGGTCGGTTATGGCAGGGTGGGGAAGGGACGGGTCAGTCTTGGCAGGGTGGGGTAGGGACGGGTCGGTCTTGGCAGGGTGGGGTAGGAATGGGTCGGTCTTGGTAGGTTGGGGTAAGATCGGGTCGGTTTTGGCAGGATGGGGCAGGATTGGGTCGGATATGGCAGGGTGGGGTAAGATCGGGTCGGTTTTGGCAGGGTGGGGTAGGATTGGGTCGGTTTTGGCAGGGTGGGGTAGGATTGGGTCGGTTTTGGCAGGGTGGGGTAGGATTGGGTCGGTTTTGGCAGGGTGGGGTAGGATTGGGTCGGTTTTGGCAGGGTGGGGTAGGATTGGGTCGGTTTTGGCAGGGTGGGGTAGGATTGGGTCGGTTTTGGCAGGGTGGGGTAGGGATGGGTCGGTCTTGGCAGGATGGGGTAGGATTGGGTCGGATATGGCAGGGTAGGGTAAGGTCGGGTCGGTTTTGGCAGGGTGGGGTAGGATTGGGTCGGTTTTGGCAGGGTGGAGTAGGGATGGGTCGGTCTTGGTAGGGTGGGGTAGAGATGGGTCGGTTTTGGCAGGGTGGGGTAGGATTGGGTCAGAGTTGGCAGGGTGGGATAGGAATGGCTCAGTTTTGGCTGGGTGGGATAGGTATGGGTCGGTTTTGTCAGGGTGGGGAAGGGTTGGGTCGGTTTTGGCAGGGTGGGGTAGGATTGGGTCGGTTTTGGCAGGGTGGGGTATGATTAGGTCAATTTTGGCAGAGTAGAGTAGAATTGAGTTGGTTTTGGTAGGGTGGGGTAGGGTTTGCTCGGTTTTGGTAGAGTGGGGTAGGAATGGATCGGTTTTGGCAGGGTGGGGTAGGATTGGGTCGGTTTTGGAAGGGTGAGGTAGGATTGGGTCGGTTTGGACAGGGTAGGGTAGGTGTGGGTCGGTTTTGGCAGGGTGGGCAAGGATTGGGTCGCATTTGGCAAGGTGGGGTAGAATTGGGTTGGTTTTGGCAGAGTAGGGTAGGGATGGGTCGGTTATGGCAGGGTAGGGTAGGATTGTGTCGGTCTTGACAGGGTGGGGTAAGGTTGGGTTGGTTTTGGCAGTATGGGGTAGGGATGGGTCGAGTTGCGTTTGGGAGGGTAGGATAGGTTATGGCAGGGTAAGATAGGGCTGGGTGGTGGTGGACTGGGTAGGGTAGGGCTGGGTAGGGTAGTGTAGGGCTGGGTCCTCCCATCCCTGTTCTTCCCCTCCCCTCCCCTAAATGGAACACTCACCTTTAAAGGGAAAATCACAGCCATCGATCACTCCTTGTTTTATTATTGCCTGGCTGTCTGATGTTTAGGATAGTCACCCCTGCACACTACCAAATTCAATATGTACAGTATTATTATTATTATTATTATTATTATTATTATTATTAATTATTATTATTATTATTATTATTATTATTATTATTATTACTATTATTATATGGTTCTAAATATTACTCTCACTACTATTACTATTACAAACACTACCATCAATCCTGCTGCTGTAACTGTAGCTATTATGACCACTACTACTACTACTACTACTACTACTACTACTACTACTACTACTACTACTACCACTACTACTACTACTACCATTAAAATCATCACCATTAGCCAAAAAGGATCACGTGC
>NW_027643725.1:260000-267500 GCF_032717465.1 Coenobita brevimanus | reverse complement strand
GGTTGGTAGTGTGGGGCTGGCAGTGTGGGGGCTGGCAGTGTGGGGCTGGCAGTGTGGGGTTGGTAGTGTGGGGCTGGCAGTGTGGGGTTGGTAGTGTGGGGCTCGTAGAGAATGGTAATGTGCAGTGAATATATATAATTCATTCATTTATTTTTATTTGTATTTATGTGTGTATGTGTGTGTATGCGGCCATGTATGTATGTCCGTATGTACAAACCGTGCTTTCCTGATACTCATATTTCAGGAAACTATTATGCTACACAAATAAAAGAAACAGACCTGATAATTATGGAACAACAGATGGAAATAAAGCCGCAGAGAACGTGTGGTAAAGCCCCCTTGCTAAATAGTGCATGGACCAAGGACCGTAGGCTGTAGCAAGGCAGAGGAAATAGAGTGAGACAGAAGAGAAAGTGGGAAGGACAGAGGAAATGGGTTGGGTGTGGAAGACGAGAGTGAAGAGACAGTGAAGGAGAAGTGGGAGAGAAGCGGAAGACAGGTAGGAGATGAGAGAGAGAGAGAGAGAGAGAGAGAGAGAGAGAGAGAGAGAGAGAGAGAGAGAGAGAGAGAGAGAGAGAGAGAGAGAGAATGCAGGAGGGAAGAAAGAGTAAGGAAAGGGTGGAGGAACAGGAAGGTAGGGAATGTGAGAGACAAGGAAGGGATAAGATGAAGGGACGAGAGGGCTGAAAGACAGGGAGTGAAGTTTAAGAGAAGAATCATGAAAGAGGGAAAGAGGGACAGGGAATGCTGGAGACAGGAGAAGAGGGGACAGTAAGGAAGATGGAGGAGAAAGGATGAAAGGGACGTACAAAGATGGATGAGGGTGGATGATGGAAAGGATGAAGAAAGGAAGAGGAAGAAGAGAGGTTAAGGGAAGGATGGAGGTAGGAGCGCGACAGGGTAAGGAAGGTTTGACGCAAGGAGGAGAGGCAAGGTGAGTGGAGGATGAAGGAGGAGGAGGAGAAGGAGGAGGAGAAGGAGGAGAAGGAGGGGAAATGAAAGGAGGGAGTGAGAAAGAAGAATGGGGACAGGATGAAGTGGGACGAAAGGGAGAGAGAAGGATGGAAGAGGAATGATGGAAGAAGAATGAGTGGTGGAGGAGGGAGGGAGGGAGGGAAGAAGGA
Organism: Coenobita brevimanus; assembly: GCF_032717465.1. NCBI lineage: Eukaryota > Metazoa > Arthropoda > Malacostraca > Decapoda > Coenobitidae > Coenobita > Coenobita brevimanus. Next base: position 266,376 of record NW_027643725.1, on the reverse strand, counting down.
AGGAGGGAGAGACTGACAGACGGACGGACGAAGGAAGGGAAGGGGTTAGGGAGGGTAAGAGAAAAAACCAAGAGCCAATGTCATTTAACTTTCGCACTTTTTCGCGTTCTCTCCAGGACTTTTATTTTCTCCTCCTGAAGTCTTCCTGTTTGCACACTTCTTGCTTGCCTTGCCCTCTTGTTTACTCTCTTTTCTTTTATTTTCATTCGGATTATTGGTTATTTTCTCATTTCGCTTCCCCCGACGGATGAAAGTAATTTGGCGAAGTTGCCGTGGGTTTTTCTGGGGCCTCTAATTCCATTGCGTGTTATTTTCCAAAAGTTAGCGGGAAATTTTGAGTTTTGTCATCAATCGTACCTCCTCAGTTTTCGTCCCTAATTTTCTTGAACCAATCCGAGGGATTCATTTTTGTGAATTGTGTTTTTGTGTTTCTGTGAGTGGAGTGTGTTTTGGTTTTATGACGTGTGTGTGTGTGTGTGTGTGTGTGTGTGTGTGTGTGTGTGTGTGTGTGTGTGTGTGTGTGTTATTCGAGTGCAGTGCGATTTTGTATCTGTGGGTGGAGTACGTTTTGTTTTTATTACCCGTCCCCGCCCCGGAGGGGCTCGGGGACGGGTATTGTTTTCACTGGGTTTGACTGTTTATTTATTTGTTTGTCTGTCTGTCTGTCTGTCTGTCTCTCTTAACAATTTTGCGCGAAAACTACTGGTGCAATTTTGACTAAAATTACCAGAATGATGGGATTTGACCTTCTGATCACCTGATTAAATTTGGTGTCATATTGGGCCAAGGCCCAGGCTGTAGGCCCAAAAAATGTTTTTAAGAAAATCGTTTTTCGCCATAACACTTATCAAATGCGTCACATCAACATGAAACCAAAACCTAAAGATGCACCTTTCAAATCTGCATCCTAAAACATGCCTCATTACATCAGGGGGGTCACCCCTCAGTTATCGGTAGGGGGGTCAATATCAGGTGAATCGGTTCTAAACTTTCAAATGGACATAACATCGTCAATATTGGCCCGATTAACCCCAAATCTGATACATATGTGACATCTTGGACTAGACATCCTGTTGTGTTTATACGTCAGCACTATATGGCAGACGGGGACGGGTTTGCTGGGCCTTGACATCTCTTCTCGTTAAGATTTTATGTTAGAAAGTAAGAGAGTAAATATTTTGTTATTCTAAGCATCCACTTGCACTTACACCCTTTCCCGGCCATATACACTAAGGAATTTAATCTCATTCAGCAAATACACTAATATAATCAGTCTTACTCAACGTTAACTCAGCTTCATCCACTTAATTACCCCCCCCCTCTTTCTCTCTCTCTCTTACACACACACAGGTATTTTCACTTGCTTTACATGCAAACTCTCCCTCTCACATGCCCTCACTTTCCTACACTGTCTCTTCTTTAGCATACGTGAACACTTCCCTGGACACTCAAACCCTTCACACACACACACACACACACACACACACACACACACGCACAAATATAATGACAGGCAGACATAACGACAAAAAAGAATCAGGCAAAAAATCTATATAGATACAGATGGCAACGAAATATCAATACACACACAAAAAAATAAACAGGTAGTCATATATACAGACATACACAGCATAACAGATAAAGATAAACAGAAACAGACATATATAAGCATATAATCAGAGATAAATAGATATATATATAAAGATAAAGATAGAGTTAGATAGGAAGGCACACAGGGAGACAACTAGATAGCTAGACAGATAAATAGGTAGATACATACAGAATGATTGAGGGAGACAGGCAGACAGATAGACAGACAGATGTAAACAGAGAGAAAAACAGGAACACAGAAAGATAATATATGAACCAAAACAATTAACCAGCAGATGGACACTCCTACAGACAGCTACTGAGACTGACCGAGAGAAAAACATGGGAGGATAGGTCAAGGAAGGGGAGGGCAGGATGAAATGGAGGAATTAAGGGAAAGGGAGGGAAGGACAGGGATGTGAAGGAAAGAGGAAAGGGAGTACACAGACAGATACACAGAGAGACAGACGGACAAATAGTTGGAAGCATCAGACCCAAGCTATTCAATAAAGGGAAAGTTGTGGTGAAGGAGTGGTGTATGTACTCTGCACAAAGGGGAAGGAAGGGGAAAAATGGGAGAGGAAGGGGGAGAAAAGGGGAAAGAGGGGGAAGGAACGGGAAGAAGGGAAAATGGGAAGGAAGGCGAGGAAAGGAAAGAAGGGGAAGGAGAGGAAAGAAGGAGAAGGAATTGGGAGGAGTGAGAAGATGAGCATTAAGGAAGGGAAGGAAAGGGAAAGGAAGGTAAAGGTGGAGACAGACGAGTGGAAAAGTAGATTACAAGGAGATAATGGCAGACAGACAAGCAGAAAGACGGTCATGTCGCCGGCTTCTCGATTAAGGAAGGGAAGAGAAGGGAGAGGAAAAGGCGACAGACAAGTAGACAGTCTGAGAGAGAGAGAGAGAGAGAGAGAGAGAGAAGGGGGGGAGGGAGAAAGATAGCTGGCTACTCAATAAAAGGAGTCTGCGGTCGAGTGGACAGAAGTGGAGTATGTATTACACACACAGAGCGAGAGGAGAGAGGAGAGGAGAGGAGAAAAAAGAAGAAAAAAAAAAAGACGAGAAGAGATGAGAGCATGGAAGAGCGGAGAGAAGAGGAAAAGAGAGAAGAAAACAAGAAGAAAAAAAACACGAGAAGAGATGAGAGCACGAAAGAGAAGAGAAGAGAAGAGAAGAAAAGAAGAGAATTACCTGCCCCTCACAGAACGCAGCGTTAGACATCAGATTCGTAGACATGCTTACCTGTAAAGAGAAATTTCGTGTTAACAATTGCTCTTCGTCTATGGTGACAGGAATAATAGGATTAATAGCACCATCTTCCTTATGCCTAATTTAATGATCAGGTGGTAATATGGGCACATAATTACACACACTTCATCCTCCTCACCCTGCACTGTCCTCACAAACTACAAACACACTTCATTCTACTCACCCTGAACCGTCCTCACAAACTCTAACTTCACAAACACACATTTCATCCCCCTCACCCTGACCTATCCTCACAAATTCTACCCTTATCTTCCAGCATCTCTGATATATATATATATATATATATATATATATATATATATATATATATATATATAACACAATTTTCACCTACAGAACCATGAATTATTAAGGTGCATACACAGAGAGTCCGAAGCCAAATACACTCAAACGCATGCTGTATAGCCGTGTAGGTCAGGATAAAATATACAAGAATTACGACTCGTTTCATAGGCCATTCTCTGTAAAAACTGTTTCTCATTGCCACACACAATGTATTCGTAGTTGTCAAAGAGAAACGGACTGGTCAGAAAGTGAACCAATGATATATATTTTTTTGTCCATTTTTTTGCATGCCAACCTATATGATGGGATAAGTTGCGTCAGAGGAAGTACATTTCTGGACTCCGTGTGAATGCACCTTTAAAAACACAGACTAAAAATACTAATCAATCAATCAGTCAATCAATCAATCAATTATCATCATCATCGCCCTGAAATAACAAACGCATAAACACCAATAACAAACATAAGCACTGAACACAAAGACTTATTTTCTCCTCATCCTCATCATCATTCTCTCTCTGATAAATTCACAAACACTCACTCCAGTTCACGGCTTCTCCTACACCGTGTATGTGTACCCGTGGAGGTGAGGACATTATTCATCTCGGGTTTATTATTATTCAATTATACATGGCCATCATCATTTAATTAGCTCCAAGGCGAGGGCATTTGCATAGTCAATATCCACTTTGTAACCTGGCCCCTTCAGAGCCTCCGATGGGATACGACTGGCGTTATTATCGTCCTTCTGTGACTAGTTGGGTGCATGGATAGGGATAGGGAGGAAATGGAAGGGAGAGAAAGGATGGAGGGAGAAGAGGAGAAAAAAAGGCAATGATGGAAGAAAGAAGGAAAGGCTATTTGACGGGACAGAACTGGTGTTATTATCGTCCTTGTGTGACTAGTTGGGTGTATGGATGGGGAGAGGGAGGAAATGGAAGGGAGAGAAAGGATGGGGAGAGGAGAGAAGAAAAGCAATGATGGAAGAAGGAAGGAAGGGCGGTTTGACCGCATAGGACTGACGCTGTTACTATCCATGTGTGAGTAGCTGAGTGTATGGATGGGGAAATAGAGGAAAAGGAAGGGATAGGAAGGGAGAGATAGGAGGGGGTGAGAAGAGGAGAAAGGAAATGATAAGATGGAAGAAGGAAGGAAGAGCGGATTAGTGGGACAGGACACGCGTTGTTATTATCCTTGTGACTAACTGAGTGGTTGTATGGAAGGGGAAAGGAGGGGAAGGGAAGGGGAGAGGAAAGGAGGAGGAAGGGAAAGGGAAAGGGAAGAGGACCAGATGGGGGAACGGGAAATAAAGAGGAAGGAATGGTGAAAGACAGGGAAAAAGGAGAGTAAAAGAGAGAGAGAGAGAGAGAGAGAGAGAGAGAGAGAGATGGGTCTTCAGGGAGCAAGTTAGTTCAGGAAGATGTAACAGGTTAGGGTTGGGAGAGGACTGGAGATGGAGGGTGGAGATGACTGGACGGTGAAATGACTGTGTTGAGATGACTGTGTTGGTGAATGGATGTTGAGATGGTTAATAATGGTGATTGGGCGTTGAAATGAGTGGATGCTGAGATGATTGGGAGCTGAGATGACTGGGTGTTGAGATGACTGGGCGATGAGAGTACTAGGTGTTTAGGTGATTGGGTGTTGAGACGTTTGGATGTTGAGATGACTGAGGTGACTGGATGCTGAAGTGATGCAGGAGAGGAGGGGTTTGATGACAAGAAGAAGAGATGGAGAGAAGAATTAAACGATGAGGGTCGAAAAGATAGAGAAGAAGATAGAGAAAAGGATCGAGGGGAGGGAAATGGAAAGGAGTAGCAACACAGATGAGAAGGAAAGCAGGATTAAGAAGACTGAGAGGAGAGGAGAGGATCAGCTGAAATGAGGAGGAAGAGAGGATCATGAACAATCAGGAGGAGGAGATGAGGATCGAGAAGAAATTGGAGAGGAGGAAGAGTAAGAGGTAATAGGAGAGGAGGGTTGAGAGGAATGAGAAGGTGGATGGAGAGCAAGGAGGAGAGGAGGATGAAAAGGAATAAAAATAAGTAGACGAGGGCAGGGGAATGAGAAGGACTAGAGAGGAGGACCGATGAGAGGGGAAGAGGAAAACCAAGAGGAGGAAGAAAGAGGAGGAGGATCGATGAATGTGGGGAGGGGAAGATCAAGAGAAGGAAGGAAGAGGAGGTGGACCGAGAATGAGGTAAGTAAGAGGAAGAGGAGTGGAAGTTCATTACAGATAGGACCATGTATACGGAAGCCAGGGCTGGGGACTTACGCACTTCACGTATTTAAACGCAAATGAAGAGATCCGCACGCAAATGAAGAGATCCGCACGCAAATGAGAGATCCACACGCGAATGAGATCCGCGTGTAAACAGAAGGATCTGCACGCTAGTGAAGAGATCCGCACGCAACGAACAGACCCGCACGCCAATGAAGAGATCAGCACGTCAATGAAGAGATCCGCACGCAAATAAAGATATCTGCACGCAAATAAAGAGATTCGCACTCAAATAAACAGATCCACATGCAAATAAAGAGATCCGCACGCAAATAGAGATCCGCACGGAAATACTAAAGTCCACACGCAAATGCAGATAATCGCGTGTAAATTGATGGATCCGCAAGCTTGTGAAGAGATCCGCACGCCCAAGAACAGATCCGCTCGGAAATGAGAAGATCCGCACGTACAGTCGGCCAAGGCTCAGTGTTGTCTCCATGATGGCGAGATGTTGCTAATGTATGTGTGTGTGTGTGTGTGTGTGTGTGTGTGTGTGTGTGTGTGTGTGTGTGTGTGTGTGTGTGTGTGTGTGTGTGTGTGTGTGTGTGTCCAGAGGGAAAAGTAACCTAGGCAACGAGATCAGTTTTAATGGTTGGGTCAAATTCTATAGTACTTAAAAATCATCTAGGCAGTTTTTTTTTTTTACACTTTTCGTGGGTGGGTCAAAATTCCATACCTGTGTGGGAAAATGACCAAGGTAACTATATTACTTTTTTTTTTTAAGGATGGGTATCGTAGGACAGTACATCAGTTTTCCTGGGTGGGTGAGGATTATATATATGTATTATGTGAAAGTAACCAAGGCAGCTGTTGTCAGTTTCCATGGGTGGGTCAGAATTCCACAGATATATAGAAAAGTGACCCAGGCAACTCTGTCAGTTTTTATGGCAGGGTTAGTGCACTGGCCTGGGTGAAAAAAAAAAAAAGAAACAAAGGCTACAAGCTCGTAATGTT